>NC_060149.1:290707452-291009015 GCF_021461385.2 Schistocerca piceifrons | reverse complement strand
TCCACTCTGCATGGTCATCAGCATGTGTTGCCAGTCCCCATGGTAGGGCTGTTATGTACCCATCTGACTGAGCCTCCTGACAACACAGGGATCACACTTATACATGAGCTGTTGCCAGCTGCCATGTCAGATTGCCATTGCTGTGGCCAGGTGGTGCCCATCAGGAGAGCCTCTGACGAGAGTGGGTGGTATCAGGGCAGAGGCTTTGCGTATGAAATGTATCAAACTCCAAAACTCTGACTACTCTCCTATTGCTGCCTCTACAGTTGGTAATGAATCATTGAATGCTGCTTCATATGACCCTGTGACCTTACCTTTCCTGGCTACACCCTGAGAAGAGACCAGGCTCACCAGCTTGGGGTGAAACACTTTCCCCGCTACCTGGTCTGTAATAGGACAGACAAGGACACATTCACTGCCACAAAGGTGTTATCTTTTGTAGAAAATATTGAAGACAAGTTTGGTGAAGTAGAGTCTCTCAGTAAGATATGATCGGGTTCCCAGTTGATCAAAGCTACCCAATCTGCAGCTCTTCATGCTTGTTGTCATCTTGGTGACATCCTGGTGTCCATTGAATATGGTCCAGGGAGTCACTTTTCATAGGGATCACATCCTTCAAATGGATGAGGCCAATCTGGAAGGATGGGGCGTTGATTTTGTTCAGTGTGTGTAGAAAGTTCGTAAGAACAATTGTACCAATATTGGCACCTTCATTCTGACTTTTGAGGGAGATACCATCCCAGAGAAGGTAAAGGTTGTGTGTTATTCGTGTGACTTGAAGCCATACATCCCATCACCCATTAAGTGCTTTTGGTGACAGTGTTTCAGACATGTCTTCTCAATGTACCACAGACCCTCTATGTGGTGATTGTGGACACCCATTCCATGAGGGGAGCCCCTGTGTTCCACCACCCGTATGTGTTAATTGTCATGACTGTCACTCTCCATGCTCAACAGAGTGCCCAACTTACAAGAAAGAAAATATGGTACAAGAGTATAAGTCCCTGGATCATTTGTCTTACACTGAGGCTCGTTAGAAATTTGACGGACTTCATCCTGTGTCAATGAATTCTACTTTTGCCTCTGTTATGTCTGTTCTCCCTCTCCCTTACCCCAGTCCCATCCCCTCTCCTCATCCTCTTCCCTGCAGTTTCCACACCCTCCCCTACTGGTACTATTCCCCCTCCCTGGTCGAAAAAGTGCCCCTCATCTTCACTCCAAGCGGTGATGGGGCTCGCTCCTGGGTCCCAGCGTGTCTCAGGCCAGAGGCCTGCTATCACAACTTGGCCCTGGGACACACAGTCTGTGCACCCCAAGGTCATTCTCCCTCTTTCAGTTCCACATCTTGCAGAAGCCTCCTCTCCCTTTGTGCTCTGCCCTCCTCAACCTGTGAAAGAGGAGGAGGAGGAGGAGGAGGAGGAGGAGGAGGAGAAGAAGAAGAAGAAGAAGAAGAAGAAATAATGTAAGTCCAAGGACAAGGCCCCTGATGCACCCAGGGCTGCTATCTCCTCTCTTGCAACCTGAGACTGACCTCTTATTTATTTATTTATGGATGTCGCCTTGTCCTCATTGATGACAGATGGTGACCTGGCATCATGATTAACTACAGCCCATTCACCTCCAATTATGATACCCATTCCATGCTTATTCGATGGAACTGTAATGGATACTACTGTCAGCTCCCAGAGATGCAATCCCCTATTACCTTCTATTCAGCAGCAGCTTGTCATTCTCCAGGAATCTCATTTTGCTGATGCTCACTCACTGACCCTTCATAGGTTATGTGCTTTCTGTGGGAATCAGATTGGCCCTTTGAGGATTTCCAGTGGCACCTACACATTGGTCTCTAAGGATATTGTTAGTACATGGATCCCATTGCATACCATTGGAAGCAGTTGCTGGTTTAGTCCACTCTGCAGTCAAGGTTCGTAGTCTTTGTCTCCCTTCTGATAGACTACCTGTATCTGCTGCCCTAACTGCCCTTCTTCAGCAACTCCCCCCCCCCCCCCCCCCTTTCCTCTCCCTTTCTCTGCCTTGCAGATTTTAATTCCCGTCACCCTTTGTGAGGCAGTGCTTTTTCATCTAGTAGGGGGCTTCTCATTGACCAATTTCTTGCAGACCACGACCTGTGCCTTCTTAATGATGGTTCGCCTACTCATTTTAGAGCTGCATATAGCATTTTCTCTGTCACTTATTTTTCACTCTCTTCCCATCCCCTTCTTCCTTCCTTACACTGGTCACCACATGATGACCTCTGTGATAATGACCAGTTACCATTGATTCTCTCATTCCCTTTCCCCCTCACAATGGCTCAGTTACCCCACTGGGCTTTTCATCATGCTGATTGACCTCTATATACCTCCCAAGTTGTATTTCCACCTTCTTTCTCAGGTTGTATTGATGAAGTCATCCGTGCTCTGTCCGATAAGGTAATCCACACTGCTAGCATTGCTGTTCCCCACTTGACAGGCCCCATTCATGGTCGGCCAGTTCTATGGTGGAGCAAGGTCATTGCCACCGCTATCTGTGATTGTTGTCATGCCTTGCTACACCCTAAGTGTCACTAGTCCTCCGCTGGTCTTATTACCTTTAAACTTCTTTGTGGCAAAGCCCATTACTTTATCAATCAGAGCAAAGGGGTGTGTTAGAAATGCTTTGTCACCTCTGTAAGTTCTTGTTTCCCTTCATCACAGGTGTGGGCTACACTCCGCACTCTCCAAGGTTACCAGCCACAGTCTTCCATTCTGGGCCTTGCCCTTCCAGATGTTCTTTGTAAGGATCCATTAATTCTCAGAGAACACCTCGTGATCCATTTTGTGATGACATCTGTGTCAGCCTCATATTCACCTGCAGTCCTCCTCTTGAAATAGTGGGCTGAAGCTTCTCACTTATATTTTACCCCTTCTGAGGCAGAATCCTCCAGTGAACCATTTACTGAATGGGAGCTTCTTTTGGCCCCCTCTTATTCCCATGATTCACCTCCTGGCCCTAGTTCCATCCATAACCAGTTGCTTAAACACCTCATTTCTCCACAACGCCAATATCTCCTGCAGGTTTTTAACCATATTTGGCTCCAAGGCATTTTCCCCTCTCAGTGGAGAGACAGTATTGTGAGTCCTGTCCTAAACCTGGCAAGAATCTGTTGTCCCTTGACAGTTACCGGCCAGTCAGCCAGACAGTTGTCCCCTGCAAGTTACTAGAGTGGATGGTGGCTCATCGTCTCAGTTGTGTCCTTGAATCTCAGGACCTTTCATCTACTTAGCAGTGCAGCTTTCGGGAGGAACAGTCTGCAATCGATCATCTGCTTTGATTGGAAACAGCAGTTCAGCAGACCTTTTCTCAATGCTGCCATCTTGTTGCAGTTTGCTTCAATCTTCGTAAGGCCTACAAAACAGCATGGCACCATCACATCCTCCTTACACTCCATGAGTGCGGTCTTTTGGGCCCCCTCCCAATTTTTATTTACCAGTTACTCTCCCACTCGTCATTCAGATTACAGGTTGGCATTGTTCTCAGCTCTTGGGGGCCCAGGAGAAGGGCATTCCACAGGGCTCCTTAGTAATCGTTATTAATGGACTTGTGGCCTCCGCTGGACCATTGGTCACCCCTATTCTGTATCTGTATTCGGGCTAGCTCCCACTTGGTGACGACTGTGGAATGACAGTTCCATGGTGCCATCTGACACACTTCTGCATGGACTCACTCACAGTTTTCAATTCTCTCCTCTTAATACGAGGGTGGTGCATTTCTGTTGCTGTATTGTTGTCCATGCTGATCTGGAGCTCTACCTTGAAACCAAATGTCTAACTGTGGTCCCCCAGTTCAGTTTTTTGGGTCTCTCTTCTGACAACAAGCCTACTTGGTTGCCCCATATTCATCATCTGAAGGTTGGCTGTTGGTAAACTTAGTGTTCTTCGCTTCTTTGCCCTCTTGGGGTGCTGATCATTCAACCCTTTTCTGCCTTTCCTGGGCATTAGTTCTGTATTGTCAGGACTATGGTTGTTAACTTTATGGATTAGCTGCCTCTTCCACAGCACTCCTCTGGGACCCAGTTCACCATCATGGTATCTGTTTAGCCCTATCAATAGTCTTTCGGTTGATGCTGGGATCCCTCCCCTTTTGATTCAGCAGTCCCAGCTCCTGGTTTCCTGTGCCATCACTATCTGCTCTTCCCATGCTCACCCATCCTATTCTATTCTTTCTGCAGCTTTGGGCCATCACCCACCTGCTGTGAGTCCTCTAGTGGATTTGCTGGTTGGGCTCCAGCTCCCTTCTCTCCACTGTGGCTTCCATCTCCCCTCCTTGTCCTCTTCCGCATGTTCTCTCCTGCTCCCCCCCCTCCACCCCCCACCCCCCCTTGCCCTTGGTTAGTTCCTTGACCATGGATTTGGATGGATCTCTTCCACAGTCAGGAAGCCTCCATCATTCAAATGGTGTTCCATTGTTTGTACTGAACACTCTTATGTGAGTTTTAGAATGCCATTGTTTTTTACACCGATGGCTCTAAATCTGCCGATCATGTAGGATATGTTTTAACATCTGTTGGCACAGAATACCATCTCTTGCCTGCCACGTGTGGGGTGTTTACTGCGGTATTGATGGCCATCTATCAGGCTCTCTGCTTCATTAAACAGTCCTCACTCACCCGAGTTTTATTATGTATGGATTCAATAAGTGTCCTTCAGGCTATCACTAGAGGTTTTCACCACCACCCCTTGGTCTCTGTCTTCCATGACTTTCTTGCTGATCTTGATGATGCTGCTTGTTTTGTTGATTTTCTTTGGGTTCCTAGCTATGTGGGTATCCCAGGTAATGAACTTGCTGATCATCTGGCTCAGGGAGCTGGCCACCTATCCCAATTCTCCATGACCCCTCTGGGGGCAAATTTGCGGCTTTACATCAAATCCCTTTTTGCTCAATTGTGGGCTGACTCTTGGGAGGCTACCCCTCTGTCTAATAAACTTTGTGCCCTCAAGGAGACTCCCACTATGTGGTGTTCTTCCCTCTGCCTCCCCTGGTGGGACTCTACCATCCTCTGCCATCTTCATATTGGCCATACCAGGTTGACCCACTGTTTTTTACTCTGCAATGAGCCACCACTCCCCCTCCCCTCCCCCCCCTCCCCTCCCCCCCCCCTCCCCCCCAACTTTGTACTTTGGGGCTCCCCTCATGGTAATCAATATTTTGCTGGACTGCCCCTGCCTTTTGGCCCTTTGCACTAAATATGCCCTCCCACCTGCCTGTCTTGGGTTTTAGTGGACAACCCTTGCATGTCTGACCTCAGTTTTATTCACAAAAATGGTTTGTACCCTTAGCTATAAGTCATTGAATTTTCCTTTGGAATTTCAGTCCCTCAGTTAGCACAGGCATTGGTTATGGAGGCCTTGTCATTGCCTCCACACAGACCAGGTTCTACCCGCCTTTTCCCCACATTTTGTTTGGTGCGTTGTTCTGTTTTGTTTCCCACTTTCGTGTGTCTTCTTCCCCCTGTGTTGCCCCTATTGCATCATGATAATGGTATGATGTGAGGGTTGGGACAGGTTGGTGGTGGTGCTGGTGCCCCACCATGCATAACATTTGTGGAACACCCATGCCATCCCTGTTTCCACCCAACATCCTCCTGTTCTTTCCTGCCCCTGCTGCCCCAACATCCCTTTTCCCTCTTTTTTGTGCTTTATACCTCCCCCTTTACTGGAATGTGCTGTTTGTGTTGCTCCTCCTTTGATTTCTGCCATCTCAGATCATGAAACCAACGACCTCGCTGTTCTCCTCTCCCAAATCAACTAACCAGCCTAGTGTGTCTTGTTTAGAGAATAATTTTCTTTATGTTCTAAAACAGTTATGTAGTTTATATGAAGGTGTGACTAATACAGGTTGTAATGGTTTTTCTAGTATGACAATGAAAAGTTTACTCGGAGATGGTAGTTTGGATCCGATTGATTTCTTACTACACTGTAAAGACAATTTCATTTCAAACTTGACTTATAATCTTAACCTCTTACTGCTTACTGGGACAGATTAGGCACATACCACTTTTCTATTTGCGAAACTCATATTTTGAGCATTTGAAACTGTATTTTGCGACAGATGTGATACATGGTCAAGAGGAGCTGTTGGAAGAGAAAGAAATTACATGGTATTAATCGTTGCTTTGTGCTGTGAGCTGTTTGTACCCATGTTTGTTCATACAGACAGTTGTATTTGCTACAGTAAACATTTCATTTCAGTGTTTATATTATTTCTAGGGGGAAATTGCATCTGTGAACAATTATAAATAGGTTAGTTTATATATATATATATATAGAGAGAGAGAGAGAGAGAGAGAGAGAGAGAGAGAGAGAGAAAATGGAGCCAGAAACAGAAGGTGACAGCAAGAGTAGGCTTAATAATGATTATGACCTTAACAACCACAGTCCTCTTTCAAATAAGATTACAGCAGCGTGACAAAACTCAAAACCTTCAGCCAAGACAGAGAAGCTTACAATATATTGGAATCCAGGACATTTGATTAAAGTAGCTGATGAGACCAAATTATCCAAAAATACTTTTTTTCTGTGGGAAATATTGGAACATGAACTTGAGTAGAATATGGCCAGTATTTCCTTACTATGGACATTAGTGTAGTAGAAAATAATTTGTAAGGGCCCCATAATACCCAAAACTTGGATTACATGAGGGACCAAAGTATCATGTACAAGAAGAAGAGAACTTTTTGTACTATCAAAAACAGATAGCAGCCCTGAATTTGCTCACTATTTCAAAAAATACAAGTTAACTCTGAGTCGTGTAATAAGGGAAGCAAAATTAAGGGAAAATGATGAACTTATTGTGGAATCATCAAACAAAGCTAAGACAATGTGGAACATGGTACAGAGACTTACTGGAAAGGTGGAAACACACAAAAATATTGTATTGTCACAGGCGGGCAACGAGATCACTGATCCAAAATTAATTGCAAACCACTTCAATACTTACTCCACCAATATTGCTGGTGAGCTAGTGAAGGAACAAATGGGAAAAACATCAAACAAAATATTAAAGGAAATTTCTGGAACTAGTGTAACAAATACATCCATGTTCCTTCGACCAATAAGTAGGGAAGAACTGTTAAACACCATAAAGTCATTAAAAAATAAATATTCAGCCAGAGTTGTTGATGTGCCATATTATAAAAGTATCAGCTGAACAGATACTGCGAGATATATACAATTCTTCACTATCAAGTGGTATTTTCCCACAACAGTTAAAAACTGCAAAAGTTGTACCCATTTACAAAAAGGGTGATGGGCAGCAGATGGTCAACTGTAGGCCTGTGTCGCTCCTCTCAGGTTTTTCAAAGATCATTGAAAAACTAGTTCTGCCACAATTAACTGATTTCTTTAACAAAAAAATATGATCTAAGGATGTCAGCATGGCTTCAGGCCTCATTGCAGTACTGAAACAGCCACTTTTAGCCTCATAAATCGTATTTAAATTCAGTGGATAATCACAAAAAAGTTTCGAGGATTTTCCTGGATTTAACAAAAGCATTTGATTTAATAGACCATGAAATTCTCCTAAGAAAGTTAGAGTGGTATAGTGTAAGAGGCCTGCTACACGAGTGGCTGAAATCCTACCTAGAAAATTGCTCTCAGATAACAGAGGTAAAACACATGGGAAAAAATGAATTCCAAGCTTATCAAACGAAACCTTCTACATTAATCCACGGTGTACCACAAGGATCAATTTTAGGCCCCTTTCTCTTCTTAATTTTCATAAACGACTTCCCCCTACACGTTCAACACTCCGAATCAGTGCTATTTGCAGATGACATGAGCATATTAATTGAGGGTGAAAACGAAACAGATCTAAGTTTAAATGCTAAAGTTACAAATGAAAATGTCACAGTGTGGTTCGTGAGGAATAAATTACTGATAAACCCTCAAAAAACAGTTGTCTTACACTTGCATACAATCCCTATTGAGATATAGCATCATATTCTGGGGAAATTCTCCTCATAGCATAACAATATTCCGGAAACAAAAAAAGATTGTGAGGATAATGAAAAATTCTAACAGCCAAAAATCATGCAAACCATTCTTTAAAGAACTGGGGATTCTACCCCTACCATGTATCTATATACTAGAAGTTGTCATGTACCTAAAAAAAGCATGCTAAAAATGGAAATGGATTTATTCAGAATAAATCTGTACATGAACATCATACAAGGGCAAATAGTGACATACACAGATATCAATGTTATACCACATTGTGCAAGAAAGGTGTATATCACTCAGGTTCACATTTGTTTAATAAGCTGCCAAGTAACTTAAAGGCCATAAACAAAATCCATAGCTTTAAAAAATCTGTAACTTCATATCTCTTGGAAAACTGTTTTTACTCAGTAACACAGTATCTTGAAAAATAAGTTAATTTCTGTTGTAACAATATAAAAATGTAATGTAACAATATAGCAATTTAACAATATGACTATGTAACAATTTATAAACGTAATGTATACAATCAATGTAACAGTATATTAATGTAATGTCATTTTGTCCAACGTCTAGTGTATAGTATATGTACCTCAAAGATTCAGGACGTAAATAAATAAATAAACACCATGGTTCATGGTGTGGGTTCCTGTAGTCATGTCCTAGTTCATGAACCACGGGCAACGCATGAGTGGCCAAGTAAGTGGTCCCGACAGTCGGGATACCAGTTAATTTGGAATAAGGCTGGGCATCTCGGACATATTCTGAGTCGTGGTCACCTTTGTGCTCATACGGCAAAGACTACCAAATCCACCGGTTAGTCCCTCAGCCATTAGGGGTAAAACCCAATGGGACTCAGGGCAAGTAAGGCTAGCAACCTGCTTCCCTGGTACTTTAAATATGATGCTGGCAACAATCAGAGCAAAATGCCTCGGACCTTTGGAGGTGACGGAGTCCCACCTCTAACTGACAAACCAGGGACTCCTAAGATACGACTTGGCAAACAAATGGTAATGAGATGGGGAGCTATTAATATCAATGGGGGCTACTCTTGGAAGAAGGTAGAGCTGGCAGAGGCTGCAAGTAAGATGGGGCTGGACGTTTTAGCTGTTAGTGACATTCTGGTAAGGGGTGAGAAAGAAGAAGATGTGGGAGAATACAAGGTCTACTTGTCAGGAGTCAAAGCAGGAATAGCACAATGGGGTGTAGGGCTTTACATCAGGAAAGAAATGGAACCCAGTGTAGTTGCAATAAGGTATGTAAACGAACGACTGATGTGGATAGATTTGACAGTGTCTAGCAGGAAAATTAGGATTGTGTCAGTATATTCACATTGTGAAGGGACTGATCAAGATAAGATGGATAGTTTTTATGAGGCACTCAGTGATGTAGTTGTTAGAGTAAAGGACAAGGACAGTGTTCTGCTCATGGGTGATTTTAATGCCAGGATTGGAAATCGAACAGAAGGGTATGAAAAGGTTATGGGTAAATTTGGAGAGGATATGGAGGCCAACAGGAACGGGCAGCAACTCTTGGATTTCTGTGCCAGTATGGGCTTAGTAATCACAAACTCCTTTTTTAAACATAAGAACATTCACCGGTATACTTGGGAAAGCAGGGGAACCAGATCTGTCATTGACTATATAATAACAGATCAGGAATTCAGGAAGGCTGTGAGGGACACACGTGTATTCAGGGGATTCTTTGATGACACTGATCATTATTTAATCTGCAGTGAAATTGGGATTGCGAGGCCGAAAGTGCAGGAGGTCAGGTCCATATGTAGGAGGATAAGAGTGGAGAAACTTCAGGATAAGGAAATCAGGCACAAGTACATAACAGCGATCTCAGAAAGGTACCAGTTAGTTGAATGTAGTCAATTACAGTCATTGGAAAAGGAATGGACAAGGTACAGGGACACAGTACTAGAAGTGGCTAAAGAATGTCTTGGAACAGTAGTGTGTAAAAGTAGGAGGAAGCAAACAGCTTGGTGGAGTGACACAGTCAAGGCAGCCTGTAAAAGGAAAAAGAAGGCGTATAAAAAATGGCTACATACTAGAACTCAGGTAGACAGAGAAAGTTATGTTGAAGAAAGAAACAAAGCCAAACAGATAATTGCAGCATCCAAGAAGAAATCTTGGGAAGACTTTGGAAACAGGTTGGAGACATTGGGTCAAGCTGCTGGAAAACCATTCTGGAGTGTAATTAGCAGTCTTCGAAAGGGAGGTAAGAAGGAAATGACAAGTATTTTGGACAGGTCAGGAAAACTGCTGGTGAATCCTGTGGATGCCTTGGGCAGATGGAGGGAATATTTTGAAGAGTTGCTCAATGTAGGTGAAAATACGATCAGTAATATTTCAGATTTCGAGGTAGAATGGGATAGGAATGATGATGGAAATAGGATCACGTTTGAGGAAGTGGAGAAAATGGTCAATAGATTGCAGTGCAATAAAGCAGCTGGGGTGGATGAAATTAAGTCGGAACTCATCAAGTACAGTGGAATGTCAGGTCTTAAATGGCTACACAGGATAATTGAAATGGCCTGGGAGTCGGGACAGGTTCCATCAGACTGGACAAAAGCAGTAATCACACCAATCTTTAAACATGGAAACAGAAAAGATTGTAACAACTACAGAGGTATCTCTTTAATCAGCATTGTGGGTAAAATCTTCTCAGGTATTGTTGAAAGGAAAGTGCGAGTATTAGTTGAGGAGCAATTGGATGAAAATCAGTGTGGGTTTAGGCCTCTTAGAGGTTGTCAGGACCAGATCTTTAGCTTACGACAAATAATGGAGAAGTGTTATGAGTTGAACAGGGAATTGTATCCATGCTTTATAGATCTAGAAAGGGCATATGACCGGGTTCCTAGGAGGAAGTTATTGTCTGTTCTACGAGATTATGGAATAGGAGGCAAACTTTTGCAAGCAATTAAAGGTCTTTACATGGATAGTCAGGCAGCAGTTAGAGTTGACGGTAAACTGAGTTCATGGTTCAGAGTAGTTTCAGGGGTTGTCTCCACTGTTGTTCATATTATTTATGGATCATATGTTGAAAACAATAGACCGGCTGGGTGAGATTAAGATATGTGAACACAAAATAAGCAGTCTTGCATATGCGGATGACTTGGTTGTGATGGCAGATTCGATTGAAAGTTTGCAGAGTAATATTTCAGAGCTAGATCAGAAATGTAAGGACTATGGTATGAAGATTAGCATCTCCAAAACGAAAGTAATGTCAGTGGGAAAGAAATATAAACGGATTGAGTGCCAAATAGGAGGAACTAAGTTAGAACAGGTGGACGGTTTCAAGTACTTAGGATGCATATTCTCACAGGATGGCAACATAGTGAAAGAACTGGAAGCGAGGTGTAGCAAGGCTAATGCAGTGAGTGCTCAGCTACGATCTACTCTCTTCTGCAAGAAGGAAGTCAGTACCAAGACTAAGTTATCTGTGCACCGTTCAATCTTTCGACCAACTTTGTTGTATGGGAGCGAAAGCTGGGTGGATTCAGGTTACCTTATCAATAAGGTTGAGGTTACGGATATGAAAGTAGCTAGGATGATTGCAGGTACTAGTAGATGGGAACAATGGCAGGAGGGTGTCCACAATGAGGAAATCAAAGAAAAACTGGGAATGAATTCTGTAGATGTAGCAGTCAGGGTGAACAGGCTTAGATGGTGGGGTCATGTTACATGCATGGGAGAAGCAAGGTTACCCAAGAGACTCATGGGTTCAGCAGTAGAGGGTAGGAGGAGCCGGGGCAGACCAAGGAGAAGGTACCTGGATTCGGTTAAGAACGATTTTGAAGTAATAGGTTTAACATCAGAAGAGGCACCAATGTTAGCACTGAATAGGGGATCATGGAGGAATTTTATAAGGGGGGCTATGCTCCAGACTGAACGCTGAAAGGCATAATCAGTCTTAAATGATGATGATGATGATGATGATGAGCTGAACTGTCTAATTTTTATTCTATACAGTGCTGACCTGTTAAATGTGTAAATGTTAGTGCTGGAGAAACTGAACAATTTATTGATGTGGCACTGTTTATGTCAGTTACTGAACTACCAGCAACAAGACAGTATTGGTGTAAATATCTTGGTCCTCCCACTGTGAGTTACGTAATTAAATGTAACCAATGAGAAGAAATAAAATGTTTAATCCACTTTCATGATAGCAGTAATCTAGTCCTCACTGGTGAACCCAATCATTACATACTTTCAAAATTCACCCACTGCTGGACCAGCTGTGTGAAAGGCTGCTAAAAGGACCAAAATATGAATTATTAGCTGTAGATTAACAGATTGTTTCAACAAAATGTAAATCCTCACTCAAATAATGCAACCCCAGTAAACTACATAAATAGGAGTTAAAAGCTTTTGTCTTCAGCTATGATTATGATATTTTTGCAGGACCTCAGAGTACTCTTGTTTATCTTACGCAAAAAGTCGCATGGTGTGTGGATCGCAAGCTATTGTTTGATTATTGGTTTCAAATGTACTCTCTGAAGTGTATTTGCACAATGAAATTATACAATCACAAGGGACACTGTGGGCCATTAGAGTACATTGTTGAATTTTACCCAAGAAGGCAGCAATGAAAAAGAATGGTCGAAGCAGTACGGAGGAAAAGGCATGCCATTGTCAATATTCTCTTTGTTTGACAACATAGTAGTCAACACTTTGTCAACATATATTGGATCCAAACCAGAAGTATAAAGAAGAGGCTTTTCAGGAAGGAAAAAAGACTAAAAAATCATACCTTTTCCATGCTCTGTGGTAATCTAAAAGGACAACATGTGGGTGCCAATTTATTAGATTCTATGCTTGAATGTTATAGAATTCAGAGCAGATAAAAAAACTGGTATCTGAAGATATTTTTCATCTAGTTTATCTAGCTTTCATGAAAAGCTAGCCGCTCAGAAGAACAGGAAATACAGATTACATGCTCCTTGTTGATTTCAACGTAGTAGTTGCAGGTGCCATTTTTAAAACACGAAACCTTTATGCAAGAAAAATGAATTTCAAAAAGAGCTGGATTTCCCGGTAGGCCAAGTTACAGAGGACACAGGGGGATATTAAAGAATAATGTAAAAATCAGTTAAACAGACTTGTTCATTTGGACTGCTGTTTGAACAATTGACACAAATTTATGCATGAATAGTAACTCAGGATGTCCATTGGGGGTTGGTGTACGACCATGTAGAATCAACTGAACAGTTCATTAAATATGTAGATAAGTTGAACAGAGATTCTGAAATTAATGACAGACAGGATTTTGATTAAAATCATTTCAGACAAGGAATTACAATGGAAATTGGAGAAATAATAATTATTATGGGAGAAATGACAATAATGATCACAGAAATACAGAGAGGAGTCCACCAAGAGAATTTGATAACAAAGAGATACAATACAATAGGGAATATGAATGTAGGAGGATTGTACCAAAAGTAAGGTTCTCATATTTTTTACAAATAGGAAACATTGTTTATTGTTATTAATTTATACATCGTTGAAAAGCTTACACTTTTGTCTATATTTCAGCATAGTCTCCATTTTTTTCGACACACTTTTGAAGATGGTGCTCCAGCTTTTGTATTCCTAAGTTGAAGAAGTCTCCTGCCAACCCATTGAGGAAGTGTGTGATCTGCTTGGCCTTCATTGTTGCTCTTGAACTGTTTGCCACCTAAGTGTTCCTTTAGCTTGAGGAAGAGGTGATAATCACTGGGGGCTAAGTCTGGGCTGTACCGGAGATGGGGCATAACAGTCCACCCAAATTTCTTCAAAAGCTCCTGTGTTTGATGAGCGATGTGAGGTCGAGTGTTGTCGTGAAGCAGCACTACTCCCTCCTTCAGTCACCCTCTCTGGTGATTCTGGAATGTTTGCTGGAGTTTGGTCAATGTTGCACAATATCTGTCTGAGTTTATTGTCATTCCAGGTTGCATGAAATCGATGAGGAGTACCCCCTTCCAATCCCAAAGCACAGTCACTGTAATTTGTTGAATTTCTTTGGTGGCGGTGAACTGGATGTCACTGACGAGTTTTGTTTCGGGGGTGTCCTACAACTTCTCCTTGTTGCCTCCCACCTCACATTGTTGAAGAAACTTGTGAGCACAGTCCTTGCTCCTTCTGTCCCTCAGTCAGCATCTGGGGAACCCAGCGAGCACACACTCTGCATTAACCCAACGTTCCTGTTAAAGTTCTTTCAATTGTGCTGTGGGAAGCTTCAGTAATGCATTCAACAAGTTCACAGATGGTGACCCTCCGATCTTTGAGTAGCTCACTGTTGATCTTTGAGACAATCACATCCAAAACCAGTGGTCTTGCACTCCATTCTTCGACGTGAACTTCTGTGTGACCCACAGCGAAAGCCCTGCATTATCTACAGACGTGCTGATTTGACATGCACTCTTCACCATAAACCTCAGTCAGTTGCCAATTAATCTCCACGGGCGGTAACTTCCTTGCATGGAGAAACTGCATTACTGCTCGAACCTCACACTTGGCAGGAGCAGTGATCAACACTTCCATCTCTGATGGCTGCCAAACCAACACTGAGTGATGTAGCGAATTGCAGACAGGTGGGCTTGAAAGTGGGGGAACCACTACGCACGGCACTGTTGTCGGATTTAGCCCAGCACCTTCCCTCGAGGCTGTAGCTCATTGGGAACATTACTTTTGGTATAACTCTCTTACTAATAGAAACTGGAGTCATAATCAACATCCAGCTCAGCATTTCAGTCAGGGTGCAAAAATTAGTGAGCAGTTAAACTGAAGGTTGCTCCATTGGGGACAGAATGTGAAGATAAAAATTAATAATTTCAATACATACACCAATAAAAGTAATAAAATTATTATGTAAAATGGTTGCTACAACAGGGGGTAATTACACAGGAATACCAAATTAATAAAATAAGAGTTTTTAGGTACTTTCTGGCAAGATAGAATTAAAAAATGGAACCCAACAAAAATATAAAGTCTAAACTGTGAGTTACAGGAAGGTGATCAAGAAAACTTTTACAATGTTCATATGGGAAAGAAATATTAATGAGACTGGTGATTATGCACTTATGATATCTTTTCTGAAAGTGAAGATGTAGAACAACATTTTTTGCATGGAGCCACCAACTGATGACTTGTGCAACAAACAACATAACAATTTTTTTACAAGTTTCATATGAACAGGGAAATATAGACCTACATTATGCGCGCCTCTGTAGTGAGGCAACAGAATTTACAATTTTTATATAAACAGGGAGCTGTTATAACACAATGTGGCTCCCAACATTCTTACACAAATCCCTCAGTCAAATAGGAAATAATGTGGGATTTTTCAGGTCTACAGACTTTTTAGAACATGAGCAGCTTTGTGCAAGGAAATAAGTTGGTGGCTGGGTTTAGCTGAGGTTTATTAGGCCTCTGTGGTTGGAGACAGTACAGAAAGACTTGTATAAGGCTAGGGAGGCAAAAATGAATAAACAAGCTTCTGGGTTGGTACCTTGGTCTGATTTTGTTGCTGCTTCCCGAGTTTAATGAACATGTCGAAGAACACAGACACTGGGTCATAATTTTAACAAATGTAGAATGTAGATGAGGCATACTTTATACTCACATGACTAGAACAAGTAGCCTGCCTGGCCTGTCACTTTGACTTGAATCATGAAAAGGACCCAGTTTCTTATTGCTCAAATCAAACCCTCATGTTCTGTTACATGTTACACTGTAAGTGACAATCAGTCATAGGTACAAGTAAGCCATGATAGATTTAACTACACACAGTCCAGAGGTACGTACAGGTAAAAATGCAAGTCCTTCTTAGTGTATAAGCTTAATTGAATAGATTATTTCACCTACATAATTTTCTGCTGTCGGCTGATGGACACCTCAGGTTCATCTGCTGGCAGGAACTCCTGAACTGGTGAACTCTGCACTGCTCCTCAACTTGTGGACTCTTTATACTGTTTGCTTATAGACAGTACATGACCTTGTCACATTTTTACTGGCAATTCACAATCCGCCAGCTTGAAATCAGCAGTTTCTTAATGCTTATGACCTCATAATGATCTGGTGAAAGCATCAAACACTGTACATCTCCACCTAGTTTTCCAGGCCTTACTTGTTAAAATTCTTACCAAGATGACTTTTGTAATCATGTCATGATTTGATTATTACACCTCTATCCTTGGGAGAAGATTTGTCCTTAAATCTTAGACACAAATTTTACTTTTTTTAAGCACAAGTTATGTGCATGAATATGTAAGTTTATCTTTTCTTTAAACACATAAACAAATATACATACAGAATTTTCTCTCTTTTTTTTACATATAAATGTTTATACAAGAGTTTTTTACTAGTACAGTTCATATACACCATTGAAGTTTCAACATATACAGTATATGATCACCTCCTTTTCATCTGTGATCCTGTGTATGTTGTGGTGAAGCACTGTGGTTAGGGGAAACTTCACGTGTTGCGTGCACTTCTTGTTAGATTTTCCCCCATGCTGCAACGTATTTCACATGCACCTGGTCATAACTCCTGTCCTTTTCACTTCCAGCATTGGATGCTGGGTTTAATATACCTATGAAGCAATCCTATGGCTATGAAGGTGGCAGTTGATGATGCATAGATAAAAACTTTTGTTTCCCAATTGGCTCTCTCAGTTTCTACTATTCCCTGGTGAAATGCAGATGCTGCCTGGCTGCTTTTAGGTTCTGCAAGTGACATATGTTTGTAGGTGCAGGGAATTGCTATTCTTGGTCTTCCTCATAGTCTTTTTGTATTCTAGACCGAGATAGGAACTTTTTCATGGTCATGTTAATATTGGGTAGTATGTTCCAGAGCACTTGTTCAGTCTGTATCATCTGCTGTGTATGTAGTATAGTCTGATCACTACATCCTGTACACTTTTTTTAGGAATGTCAGATTTCCTGTTTCCTTCATGATTATACCTATTGATACATGACTATAGCTAATCTTTTATCTCTGGGGGCTATGTAGATACATTCATTCCCTCCTACTGGGTTCCAAATGCCCTTGCTATTGATACAAGTGTCTTGATGCAGTTATTTGGGATCTCGTTTGGTTGCTTCAACAGATCTATCACACAGGGGTTGCACTCCATAGTCGTTTATATTGCAAACATCTGTTTGCATATCTTCTGTTCATGTGTTGTTACTTTGCAATCTAACTGATCCTGGTCTATGGCTGTAAGTTGTTGTTTGGCATAATCTATTAGCTAATAGTCAGCTTCAGGAGTGAGATATACATACCATTCCTTCCCACCTCTTATGGGAAGTGGTAATACCCTGTACACATTAAAGACCTGATTCTCCAGTAAGGAAACTTTCAGTACATATTCTAAGTATGCATTAGTTAAAAATACATCAGTTTATATTATTCAGAGGAACCCATACCCATTCTCCTCTTTGATATCTGGGGGAACTTCTTGTTGCCAATGTCATCACTGATTATTCGAAGGCATTCTGTTACCTACGCAAGATAAATATGTGGGGTTAGTAGTCCCTTCTGTGCATTCATGATGGCTGCCAACAGTCGCTCATATTCTGCTCTTGAATCTTGAAATATTGCGATCAATTGCATCATCTGCTCATTGAATACTATCTCTAAGGATATCTGCTGCATCCTCTGGTCTCTTTTGTTCCACAGTTTGCAGACTTGTTTATTGATTATCTCTGTACTGGCTCACAAGATATTAGTGTACTCCTGTCAATCTTCTTCTGTGCTGTTAAAGTTGGTTATTACTGATTTTACTAATGTCAATTCCTCCTGGCTTACATCTACATCTATACTCCGCGAGCCACCTTACGGTGTGTGGCGGAGGGTACTTATTGTACCACTATCTGATCCCCCCTTCCCTGTTCCATTCACGAATTGTGCGTGGGAAGAACGACTGCTTGTAAGTCTCCGTATTTGCTCTAATTTCTCGGATCTTTTTGTTGTGATCATTACGCGAGATATATGAGGGCGGTAGTAATATGTTGCCCATCTCTTCCCGGAATGTGCTCTCTCGTAATTTCGATAATAAACCTCTCCGTATTGCGTAACGCCTTTCTTGAAGTGTCCGCCACTGGAGCTTGTTCAGCATCTCCATAACGCTCTCGCGCTGACTAAATGTCCCCATGACGAATCGCGCTGCTTTTCGCTGGATCATGTCTATCTCTTCTATTAATCCAACCTGGTAAGGGTTCCATACTGATGAGCAATACTCAAGAATCGGATGAACAAGCGTTTTGTAAGCTACTTCTTTCGTCGATGAGTCACATTTTCTTAGAATTCTTCCTATGAATCTCAACCTGGCGCCTGCTTTTCCCACTATTTGTTTTATGTGATCATTCCACTTCAGATCACTCCGGATAGTAACTCCTAAGTATTTTACGGTCGTTACCACTTCCAATGATTTACCACCTATTGCATAATCGTACTGGAATGGATTTCTGCCCCTATGTATGCGCATTATATTACATTTATCTACGTTTAGGGAAAGCTGCCAGCTGTCGCACCATGCATTAATCCTCTGCAGGTCCTCCTGGAGTACGTACGAGTCTTCTGATGTTGCTACTTTCTTGTAGACAACCGTGTCATCTGCAAATAGCCTCACGGAGCTACCGATGTTGTCAACTAAGTCATTTATGTATATTGTAAACAATAAAGGTCCTATCACGCTTCCCTGCGGTACTCCCGAAATTACCTCTACATCTGCAGATTTTGAACCGTTAAGAATGACATGTTGTGTTCTTTCTTCTAGGAAATCCTGAATCCAATCACAAACCTGGTCCGATATTCTGTAAGCTCGTATTTTTTTCACTAAACGTAAGTGCGGAACCGTATCAAATGCCTTCCTGAAGTCCAGGAATACGGCATCAATCTGCTCGCCAGTGTCTACGGCACTGTGAATTTCTTGGGCAAATAGGGCGAGCTGAGTTTCACATGATCTCTGTTTGCGGAATCCATGTTGGTTATGATGAAGGAGATTTGTATTATCTAAGAACGTCATAATACGAGAACACAAAACATGTTCCATTATTCTACAACAGATTGACGTAAGCGAAATAGGCCTATAATTATTCACATCTGATTTATGACCCTTCTTGAAAATGGGAACGACCTGCGCTTTCTTCCAGTTGCTAGGTACTTTACGTTCTTCCAGCGATCTACGATAAATTGCTGATAGAAAGGGGGCAAGTTCTTTAGCATAATCACTGTAGAATCTTAAGGGTATCTCGTCTGGTCCGGATGCTTTTCCGCTACTAAGTGATAGCAGTTGTTTT
The DNA here is from genome assembly GCF_021461385.2 of Schistocerca piceifrons. NCBI lineage: Eukaryota > Metazoa > Arthropoda > Insecta > Orthoptera > Acrididae > Schistocerca > Schistocerca piceifrons. Next base: position 290,989,749 of record NC_060149.1, on the reverse strand, counting down.
TCAATTCCGATATCGTTTATTTCAATATTTTCCATTTTGGCGTCCGTGCGACGGCTGAAGTCAGGGACCGTGTTACGATTTTCCGCAGTGAAACAGTTTCGGAACACTGAATTCAGTATTTCTGCCTTTCTTCGGTCGTCCTCTGTTTCGGTGCCATCGTGGTCAACGAGTGACTGAATAGGGGATTTAGATCCGCTTACCGATTTTACATATGACCAAAACTTTTTAGGGTTCTTGTTTAGATTGTTTGCCAATGTTTTATGTTCGAATTCATTGAATGCTTCTCTCATTGCTCTCTTTACGCTCTTTTTCGCTTCGTTCAGCTTTTCCTTATCAGCTATGATTCGACTACTCTTAAACCTATGATGAAGCTTTCTTTGTTTCCGTAGTACCTTTCATACATGATTGTTATACCACGGTGGATCTTTCCCCTCGCTTTGGACCTTAGTCGGTACGAACTTATCTAAGGCGTACTGGACGATGTTTCTGAATTTTTTCCATTTTCGTTACACATCCTCTTCCTCAGAAATGAACGTTTGATGGTGGTCACTCAGATATTCTGCGATTTGTGCCCTATCACTCTTGTTAAGCAAATATATTTTCCTTCCTTTCTTGGCATTTCTTATTACACTTGTAGTCATTGATGCAACCACTGACTTATGATCACTGATACCCTCTTCTACATTCACGGAGTCGAAAAGTTCCGGTCTATTTGTTGCTATGAGGTCTAAAACGTTAGCTTCACGAGTTGGTTCTCTAACTATCTGCTCGAAGTAATTCTCGGACAAGGCAGTCAGGATAATGTCACAAGAGTCTCTGTCCCTGGCTCCAGTTCTGATTGTGTGACTATCCCATTCTATACCTGGTAGATTGAAGTCTCCCCCTATTACAATAGTATGATCACGAAACTTCTTCACGACGTTCTGCAGGTTCTCTCTGAGGCGCTCAACTACTATGGTTGCTGATGCAGGTGGTCTATAGAAACATCCGACTATCATATCTGACCCACCTTTGATACTTAACTTAACCCAGATTATTTCACATTCGCATTCGCTAGTAACTTCACTGGATATTATTGAATTCTTTACTGCTATAAATACTCCTCCACCATTGGCGTTTATCCTATCCTTGCGGTATATATTCCATTCTGTGTCTAGGATTTCGTTGCTGTTCACTTCCGGTTTTAACCAACTTTCCGTTCCTAATACTATATGCGCACTATTTCCTTCAATAAGAGATACTAATTCAGGAACCTTGCCCTGGATACTCCTGCAGTTTACCAATATTACGTTAACTTTTCCTGTTTTTGGTCTCTGAGGATGGACGTTCTTTATCAACGATGATAATGTCCTCTCTGGTAAGCCGTCAGGTATTTTATCGTTTCGCCCAAGGGGGGTCCCTCTAACCTAAAAAACCCCCGTGTGCACGCCACACGTACTCTGCTACCCTAGTAGCTGCTTCCGGTGTGTAGCGCATGCCTGACCTGTCTAGGGGGGCCCTACAGTTCTCCACCCAATAACGGAGGTCGATGAATTTGCAACCATTATAGTCGCAGAGTCGTCTGAGCCTCTGGTTTAGACCCTCCACACGGCTCCAAACCAGAGGACCGCGATCGACTCTGGGCACTATGCTGCAGATATTAAGCTCAGCTTGCACTCCGCGTGCGATGCTGGTTGTCTTCACCAAATCAGCCAGCCGCCGGAAGGAACCAAGGATGGCCTCAGAACCCAAGCGGCAGGCGTCATTCGTTCCGACATGTGCTACTATCTGCAGCCGGTCACACCCAGTGCGTTCAATAGCTGCCGGAAGGGCCTCCTCCACATTACGGACGAGACCCCCCGGCAAGCACACCGAGTGCACACTGGCATTCTTCCCCGACCTACCCGCTATTTTCCTGAGGGGCTCCATAACCCGCCTAACGTTGGAGCTCCCTATAACTAATAGGCCCGCCCTCTGTGACTGTCGGGACCTTGCCGGAGAATCGGCCACTAACCCAACAGGCGAGGCATCCTGTGGTGGCTCGGAAACGATGTCATCACCACTAGGAAGCACCCCGTACCTGTTGGAAAGGGGTAAGGCAGCTGCCACGCGGCCAGATCACACCTTCGCCTTTCGGCCAGGTACGCGCGAGCCCACCACTGTCCGCCATTCACCTGGAGTGATGGCTGACCGGTAAGATGCTCACTGCCGGAAGACGCAGCGACATCAGGGGTTCCATGTGATTCCAAGGCCACCGAAGTAGGCATAGGTCTCACCACAGTTGCCCCAACGCCACTACGAGCCGACGCCTGCGCCTCAAGCACGATGAGCCTAACAGACAAAGCCTCCACCTGCCCCCGAAGAGTGGCCAATTCTCCTTGCGTCCGCTCACAACAACCACAGTCCCTACACATGACTATGTTTACCCTACTCTATACGGTGACAAATTCCCAAGATAATCTTCTGATGAGCTACTCTGATAACCAAGAAACACTCACTGAAATACGAGACGCGAAAACTACGCTAGGTTTTCCCAGAAAAACTATTTAAAAGCTAAGCGCAGCAAATAAGTACAAAAACGCTTTATACAAACAGTACTCGCTGCTGCTGGTGCTCTCGCTCTGGCTGTCACAAGACAACTGCTGATTCAAGTGACTAGTGGCTAACGGCCGCGAAACAAACAAAAGACGGTTTTAGGGCGCTTTCTGTTCTAAACGATCAAGAAAACACTAAGAAATCTAACACGAAAACTACGTAAAGTTTTATCAAGAACTGTTAGTTACTATGCAGAGCAGATAAACACAAATAGAATCCCTTCCTTAGTGGAAGGTCGTAAACAAAATGCAAAGTAAACGCTTTATACAAACAGTACTCGCTGCTGCTGGTGCTCTCGCTCTGGCTGTCACAAGACTTAAGTGCAATAGTTGCTTCTGTTCCTCTGCCACATATTTTATTCTGATTTCAATGTACTCAGTAACTTGCTCATTTAAGGTACCAAATAAAATTTTTCTCATAGCTCCCACAAAGTTCATGAGTTCTCACTTAGGTTTTGGCTCATGACATGCCAGCTGCTTCATCAGTGCCTGTGATTCTTGTAGTCTTCCTGTCTGCTATTCTACCACATCCTCTATAGATTGTCCTTCCGTTGTGCCCACCCCTGCTATCTGGGTCCATTTATCTTGATGTTGTATGGCGGCTTGTGCCATGCATATCGTCCCGCCGGCTTTTTCCTCCAGCCTTCATAAATTTATGTAGGTCACATTAATCCACATGACGTGGTGATCTGCACCTTCCCTTCTGCATCACAGTACACTCCTGGGGAGGTGCAGAACTCCTGCATCTATTAAACATCCAGCTTATACTGGACTGAGGTCACTGTTGTCCACCCACATATCAGAAGGTCTCCAAGCAGCGTTGATGTTGGGGCCATCTGTAAAGTGAAAGGGATTATCTTTACTCTCTTGATGTTTACAATCCAACTTTAAGTTTCTTGCTGTCATCTTCCTTCACTGCCACCTCCTCCCATTTGCTACTGCTACCGGGGTTAGGCTAACACAGGCAAAGTGATCGGGGGTTAGCCTGTCTCTGAGGACCAATTACAATGTCTCCCTTACCTATACCCTGGGTACACAAGATCTTCCTTTATTTGTTTTTATATAGAATTTTTACCCATTCTCTGCCATCAATTTCAGAGCATGCTATTCAGTTTCTTCATAGCCTCACTCACATGTCTAGAGTTAGAACAACTCTTTTAGTCTATTTGCATGTACAGTCAAGAATTTCTTGTTCAATAACTGGAGTACTTATTTGGTCTACATGTTCTTATAACATGGAAAGGCCCTCTCCATGGGCTTGATAACTTCTTTGACCTCCCTCTTCTCATGCTTTTGTCATGTAATAATATTTTGTCTCTAGCCTTAAATTCCTTGGGATTTTGCATGTGATTATAGTATTCCTTGTTCCTTTTCTTACAATCCTTGTTAAAACTTCTTGCCATTTGATGCACATGGTGCATTCCTTCCTTTAATTCCATAATCATAGTACTTATATTGCATTTTGGCAGGATCCTGCTGTAGGATCCCAGGAATATTTCATACTCTACCAAAAAGCAGCTCGAATGTGGTGAACCCAGACAAGGAATGTGGTGTGATATTATATTTAAAGGTGGCAAGATGTACCCATTCACCCCAATTTTCTGGCTTCATTCGCACGTAGTGACATACGTATTCTGTTAACATTTTATGCATTCTTTTGAGCGCGCCATTCATCTGTCAGTGCCGGCTGGTGTGGCCGTGCGGTTCTAGGTGCTACAGTCTGGAACCGCGTGACTGCTATGGTCACAGGTTCGAATCCTGCCTCTGGCATGGATGTGTGTGATGTCCTTAGGTTAGTTAGGTTTAAGTAGTTCTAAGTTCTAGGGGACTGATGACTACAGCAGTTAAGTCCCATAGTGCTCAGAGCCATTTGAACCATCTGTCAGTGGTAAGCAAAAGACTGAATCTTCTCAATCTACATATTCTTTTGAGAGCATCACTTAGGAAACTGGTCCTCTGGTCGCTAAATGGTAATGATCGTATTGTGTAATTGGTGATTATTCTGTCCACTAAGATTTGTGTTATTGTGTCAGCATCATGTAGTGCTATAGGTTCAGCTACAACAAATTTTGCAAGGATGTCCTGGAATGTTAGTGTACATCTATTTCCCTTCTCTGTTATTTGAAGCAGTCTGACCATGTCGATATCACAACAAGCAAATACCTGGGTAGGCAATTCAGTCCACACTAATGCATCTTCACCTTATTTTGCATAATTTTATTCTTCTGACAACTGTCACAAATTCGAATGTACTCTCATATGTCTTTCTTCATACCTCGTCATGATCTGTACCATTTAATGCATTCATATTTGTGTCTGATCCCTGTGGCCCCCTTATAGGTGAATTGTGAAATTGCTTCAGAATAGCGCATTTCTCTTCTTCCCTGATCACTGGTTGCTGGTCATCTTGCTCTTCGGCAGCCTCTTCCGCACTCTGGATGACTGCAGCAGGGTCTTCTGGTACGCATGACAATCTATCTGCTACTGCATTTTGTGAGGCCTTTTTGTATAGAATCTCAAAGTCATCTTCTGCCAGTTTGATTCTGAATTTTGTTAACCTTGACGAAGGATCACTTACATGCACCAACCATTTCAATGGTTTGTGATCAGTGCAGAAATGTTCTTCTGTACACATAAGGTCAATGGTGCTTTACTTCCCACAGTATGGCTACAAGTTCTTGCTCAGTCATACTATATCCTCTGCCAGTGTGGTTCAGTGTTCTGGATGTGAAGGCTACTGGTAAGTCCTGTCCTAGTTCTCCTTGACTCAGAGGGACATCTGTAAATACCTTCCTCGTGTCTGCGGTGATTATGAATTGCTTTGTGAAATCAGTATACTGTAAGATCAGTGAGCTTACTATTTTCCCTTCAAATTCCTCTAAAGCTGCCTTATGCTGTATTTTCTCCCTTTTTCAACAATTCACGTAATGGTTTCGCTATCTGACTGCAGTCCTTGATGAAACATCTGTAGAAGGACACGATCCCAAGGAAACTTTTTAACTGCTTCGTAGAACTGGGTCTCAGATACTCTTTTATTGTGCTAACCTTCTGAGTATCTGGTTTTAATTCTTCTGTTGTAATTGTGTGCTCCAAGTAAGTTACCTCCTTCTGGAGGAATTCACACTCGTCAACCAGCAGTTTTAAGCTGTGCAGTCGAAACCTTGCAAATTCTTCTGCAAGTCTGGCATTATGCTCTTCCAATGTAGGTTTGAGCACAACCACATCATGTAAATATATGAACATCTAGTGTTCCTGCACTCCAGTTAGTACTGTGTTCATTAACCTCTGGAAAGTGGCTCTGCTGTCTATTATTCCCATTGGTAATCTCTTGTACTCATAATGTCCTTCTGGAAAGGAGAAGGCTGTTTCCTCCCTATCATCTTCCTTAAACAGTATCTGATGATAACTCTTTACACAGTCCATTGTGATGTAGTATGTGGCTTTCCCTAAGCTGTCAATGATCTCATCAATCAGGGGTAGTGGAAATACAGTGCTAATGCAGTTGTCGTTCAACCTTTGATAGTCTGAAACAACCTTCACTTTCTCTTCCCTGAAGCATCCAGCTTCTTCAGAATTAATAGTAATGAGAAATGCTCAGCATAATCCTATCTTCCCTTGTAATTACATCAATCACATTTTGGGGGACCTTCTGGCAGTCTATATGGCCAGATATTTATCACTTTACATTGGGCCTCTGGTTTCAACCTAATCTCAAGCTTCACCATCTTTTTGTATGTTAATCTGTCTCTAGGCAAGTAAAATACATCATGATATGTAATACATAGCTCAATAATCGAACCCCTTTCTTCCTCATTTAAATAACCTATTCGATTCATTTCATTTATCTGCTACTCCATGACTTTGTCTCCTGGTACACAGGTATTATACTATATTTGTGGTGCTCATCACCTTCTATGGCAGGTACTGCATCTATCTTCACCTGAGGTCACTCCAGTATAACCACCTCTTCTGTACTATTCAGAATACTTGGGGCACGCGTCCCTCTTTCCATGGTCACTAATGCTGCAGGCAAATACACACCCATCTGCAACAGCTACTTTTCCATTATTCCTTAGTCAAGTCTATAGGCTGCGCCTTAATTCTTAAAATCTTTTCCTCTTGTGGGCGCACACATTCCCGCCCGTCGAAGGTTCGAGTCCTGCCTCAGGCATGGTTCTGTGTGTTGTCCTTAGAATAAGTTAGTTTAAGTTAGATTCAGTAGTGTGTAAGCCTAGGGACTGATGACCTCAGCAGTATGGTCCCATAGGAACTTACCACCATCTACCTCTCATGCGCCTATTCATATAACATCACTTGAGCTCTCTTTATTTTCCATGTTTTGCTCAACTTTGTGTCATGTTTCCCTTAACTTCTGATGTCTTCTGGTTTCTCTCTCTGGAGGTCCCTCCCCTTCTCTGTTTTACCCCTGGCTCTACCAGCACTCCTACTGTCGCCCCTGTTATCACTACCCATTCCTCTCGGCTACCTAATATCCAATCCACGGAACAATGTTCCTCTCTTCACAGCTTTCTCTCATTCTGCATGATTAGATGGTTCTGCTCATGTTTCATCTGTAACTATAATGGTTAGCCCTTGACTCATAATGTCTTCAATGTGTAATCTATGGTTACTTTTTGCTTCTCGCAGAAGAAGAAATGGAGAAGTACTTCATATAGGATATCTAATTCATCCCCTACTACATTGAACTTGTGCTTCACACCCACATCTTCATCTATTCTCAACATTAACACTGCAGCTCTGCATGTCTCTGTTACTTCGTTAGTGATCCCTCTTAGTTTTATTCTCTTATCGGCATCAATGGCCATTGTACTATCCACTCCTGACTCCTTTATGATGCTAACCTGAGTGGTGCCATCTCCTATAAAACTTGTGATTTCTGTGTCCCTTGTATGCAGCTTATGCTTATGAAATTGTTCTTTCCCTGGAAGTCTACTGAGTACAATTTTACGGTACAGGCTAACTGCATACTCGTGCCATACCTTTGTTTCCTGGCTTTCAAATCTTCGTACTAGCTGACCTATTCTTGACATTACATTGTCTGGCTACATGTCCTGGTTCCCTGCAGACATAATGTATTATGGGTCTCACCCTATCACATGGCTCTGCATGTACTTGAAGTTTGCATCGGTGGCACACAGTTGACCATAAGCTTTCCATGACCCCACGATCTCCACGTGATGTCTCATCTGTCCTCCATGGTGGTGATGGATGATTTGGCTGCATGGTGCCTACTTTTTTGACATGTCATACCATAGCACAGTTCCTTGAATAATGACCTCCTTTCTTACATCTAAAACAGTAGTCTCCCAGATGACCAGATTCAACGAATTTTTCTGTACAAGGGGCGATTGAAGCTTCCTCTGTTATTGCTAAATCCACCGCTAGTGCTAATGTTAAATCCTCTCCTCTTACCCTCATGACTACTTTAATCTTCTCATCATCAATTTCTTGTATGAATACTGCTCTTGCTAGCTTCCCAATTAGAGCCTGGAATGTCTGACTCTCTCATTACCCCTTGTACAGATTCTCGAAATCGGTACTGAAACGTGTCCACTCGACTTGCCCAGTTAGCCATATTTTTGCCCCTATTGTCTACTAGAGAATGGTAAATACACAAGGTGATCCAAAGCACTTTTTGACTCATAGTTCTGCAGTGGAATTTGCTTCACATATGCCCAGGTTGTGGTCAAATCAGATAAGAGTAACTTACTCTGTGCAGCTCCCCAATCCTAGTTTTTTACTAATTTTAGTAGTACACTATGAATAAGGTTGATAGTAAGTTCAAATGCTGAGACACAATTGTCTATGAATTCCCCAAGGTGATTTTCATTTCCATCAAAAGCTTTCAGAATTAACTTGAATGTGTCAGACAAAGCTATTTGTTTGGTGGGAACTTACTACTGTCCAGATTCATATTTGGGTTTTTTTGTCCTTCCGCAAAGCTTAAGACCTTGTTTCCATGCCATGGTGTGTTTCACTTACCATGTTTGTTCATCAGGCACAGTGTCAGCGTCTCATGAAGGTGAATGTTGGAATGTCTGCTTTGCTGATTCAGGTGCCCTCGGCCCCGACCTCAGCTGTTGCCTTCTGAACTAGCCCTGTGAACAGCCTACTAGTCCAGGCTGGAGTCCCTCCATCAGTCACCAACAACAGTTGCTGAGTTACGCTATATGTGTTCATAGCTTCTCTGCACATCCCAACTTCATGTCCTTTTCCCAGGAAGAGACCTCCACCTTCCAATATGACAACTCAGTACTGGGTTTACAATTGCTGAACGCCTCCAGTGCCCCTCTTTAGAACTGCAACTTCCTCCACTGTTACCTCTGGTCAGGAAGACATCACATCTGCCCCCATTGTCCCCAACTTCGGATTTGTATCGAAGTCTCCTTTGATCCGAAAGATTCCATAGACCCCATGATTTTTACCACCTGTTATGGCTGTCCTTGAGATGTATCTGGGTTCAGAAGTGATATTCACAGAAGGCTTAACAGTTGACAGATGAACAGGCTTTGCATATACACATGCACGCTGCATTGAACTCCACTCCCAGCCAAATGACTGCAGTGTCTTCGCTGCTGAATTAATGGTCATTAAACTAGCCCTTAACCATATTTGTTCTTGCACTGATAATAGTATCCCAATCTGTGGTGACTCCCTTAGCTGCCTTTAGGCTATAGACCAGTGCTACTCTCCTTTCCCACTGGTTATGGCTGTCCAGGATCTTGTCTCTGACCCGCATCAAGGTGGACGGCCAATTGTTTCTGTTAGGACCCTTGCTCATGTTGGGATTTTGGGAATGAACAAGCTGACTGGTTGGCCAAGCTGGCCACCAGGATGCCGATTTTGGAAATGGGGGTCACAGAACCAGAGCTTCGGTTGTTTATACGCCATTGATTACTGGAAGTCTGGAACTCAGAATGGTCTGCTCTGATCGCCCAAACAAATTGAGGACAATTAGGGAGACCACAAGTGTGTGGCAGTCTTCCCTACATGCTTCTTGCAGGTAATCCACCATCGTCTGTCAACTCCGCATTGGCCACACTTGACTGACCCATAGCTGCATTCGCCGATCTGAGAAACCCCCTCACTGCCAATGTGGAGCCGACCTGGTGGTGGGCCCACATACTCATAGACTGCCCTAATTTGGCTGCTTTGAGGTGGCATCTGAATCTTCCTGACATGCTCCCTCTGGTGCTAACAGACAATTCCAAAGCAGCTGATCTGGTTTTACGTTTTGCCTGTGAAGGTGGTTTTTTGGTCTCATTGATTGCCTGAGGGCTTGGTGGGGCACCCCTCTAGTGCCCCCCCCCCCTCCTCCCCCTGCAGAGATATAGAACTCTCTGTTCCTCATCTACCAATGCAAAATAAGTTATTATTTGCATATACAGGTCACCAGATGGAGACACAAAGTGTTTTAAAATATCATGGAAGAACTCTTGGAAGAAATTCGCTCTCCCAAGGAACATATAATTATATGTGGTGACTTTAATATTGATTTCTCGCAATCCAACAAATTCAGAGATGACATTATAAATCTACTACAATTGTTCATCAGTGTAATGGTAACTGAACCAACTCAAGACACACCAACCTCTGCATCTATTATCGATCAGATCTTGATAAGAATGTGCAAATATACCTATAACACACAAGTTGTAAACATTGGTTTTAGTGATCACAGTGCTCAAATTCTTGCAGTGAATATTCCAGGACACTCAATTCCCAGTAGAATACGACACACTATAAGTAATTTCAGTACAAAAAATGTGGAATATTTTTGTTCTCTCCTAAAGGATGAAAGTAAGAAAGATATGTATGACTACATTTAACTCTACTCAAAAAACAAACAAGTGGATTACAAAAGGGATAAGGATATCATGTCAAAATAAAAGATGAATGTATGAGTACTCCAAGCGAATTGTAATCCTGACTTTATTACATATTTCAAAAAATACAAAAGAATACTAACACAAGTAATTTCAACAGCAAAAGACTATAAAATGACAAAATATTGTGTAATTCCAAGAATAAAACTAAAACAACCTGGCAAATTATAAGGAAAGAAATGGGAACCAGGCCTGTTAATCACAGTAATATCAAGCTGTTTATGAATAAAAACAAACTAACTGACCCCAAACATGTGGCTAGTGCTTTCAACAAGTATTTCTCCAATATAGTACAGCAGTTAAAAAATACACACCGTAACAAACACCCAGCCAGTAACTCAAATCAATAAATTCATCCAAGCACATTATTCATGTACCCAGCAACACATGAGAAACTGTCAAGAATCACCTAATAAATATTCCGTGGATGTTGATAAGATACCAGATACTATTATCAAAGTTAGTGCAACATTTATTGTGGAACCACTAACAAACATAGTAAATTCATCTTTTGAGAGTGGTGTGTTTCCAAATAATCTAAAAACTGCAAAAGTAATGCCTTTGATAAGAAGGGGCAAAAAGTGATATTGCTAATTATAGGCCAGTTTCAGTATTGTCAGGCTTCATCAAAATTACAGAAAAAATGTTCCTTAGAAGCTTAAGTTTTCTTAAATAAAAGGAGGCTGATAAATGACTTCCAACATGGGTTTAGAGCTGGAAAGTCAACTCAGACAGTAAATTTGGCCTTCTTAAACGAAGTATTGAAAGCAGTGGATGATAAGCAACATATATCTGGGATATTTCTGGATCTAAGTAAAGCCTTTGATGTTACTGATCATGGCATTCACTTGCATAAACTAAGTAATTATGGAATTAGAGGCCAGGCTGAAAGGTGGTTCCAGTTGTACCTCAGTAATCATCAGCAGATTACAGGAATAAAACACAAAGATGGTGAAACACAAAAAATTTCTAGTTGTTACAATGATGATGAGAAAATCAAGTATGGAGTCCCACAAGGGTCAGTTCTGAGACCTGTCCTATTTCTGCTGTATATAACTGACTTGGTCAGTAAAATACATTTTAAATAAATTTTGCAGATGACAGAATGAGGAAAATCTGCAGGAGGCTGCAATATCAGTTATTCATACCTTCATTGTAAATTCAGAAAAAACTGTGGCAGTTAACTTCCGCACCACACAAAACCTCCATCCTGCAAACCCTGTTTTCACTATCAAAGGAAAAAAATTGCTGAAGGCCAGTCATACAAAGTTTTTAGGGATTTATTTTCAGACAAATCTGAAGTAGGAGGTGCACCTAAACAATTTAAATAAGAGACTGAATTCACTAGCATATGCTGTTTAGGATCCTCACTCAGAATACAAGCTGCTCATCAGTGGTAACAATGTACCATTTTAGTATACAGTCACTACTTATGTACAGAATAATTTTTGGGGGGAGTCCCACAAATTCTACAAAAACATTTAAAATAGAGAAAAAAATTATCAAGGTGATTAAAAAAACTAAATGCAAGGATTTCTGTAGACCCCATTTTGAAACTCAAAATATTGCTGCTGCCTTGCTTGTATATATACAAAATACTAATTTCCACAAAAGGGAGCATCTTAAAAAAGGAAACTCTCTTCAGACACAACTATGATATACACACATATGAAACTAGGCAGTAGGTGAACCTACACATGAACATGGTAAATACAAACTTATGAAAAAGAGGATTGTATCATAATTGAGCTATGTTATATAACCAGTTGCCTTCATACCTAAAATGTTGCCTTCATACCTAAAATGAATACCAACATTAAATGCATTTAACATAAAGTTAAAACAGCTGTTGCTTGACCACTACTTCTATTCTTTGTCTGAATTTATGGAACATCATAATAAGTAAACATCATACACCAAATTTTATTAATTGTCAATTCATAATATAGTTTATGTTGTGCTTATTATGTCATCTCACTTAATAACTGTTATCACATGTAGAAGCTATGTAGTACACTAACCTACATTATTATGCTTTTTGATTATGTCAACAATATAGTCAAAATGACTATTGTATTGTAAATTAACTAGGTTCACCACTGTCCTATATCACATGTACAATGTACTAAAATGATTCTTGGGCAAATAAATTAATAAATAAATAAGTAGATTGAAAGATGATTTGTTAGATGAGGAGGAACATGAGCCCATGTTATTCATGAAGTTGACAGGGGTAAGTAGGAATTTAGGTGAAATTGCAAATGAAGTGTACGAGTCTTTTTATTCTTTTATATGTATAAATACTAATGATGCTCATGACTTAGTCACTGAAAGTGTTCAGAACTAATCTATATGTGATTTGTTTAATCATTATTAAGTCCTAAATCCTAAAGTTAGTAATGAAAGTCTTATGTATCAATTTCAATAAATATTGGGCAAGAGATATTTAATGACACACTTTGGGAAAAGTTAGCAATGTTTTGCAAGAGTCCACCCTGAGTTGTAGCAACAAAATTGGAATTACATTTGTGAATCTTGTAAAAGAAAAGTGGGGATGTGTGAAGAATTAATTGTGTTTTTATGTAACTTGTGTAGTGACCACTTTAATATAAGTAGCAGTGATGACTCTGACATAAACATCAAGTGGATGGAAAAGGTAAGTGACTTAACTAGAAGCAGGACCAAAAGATATGGAGTTCAGTAAAGCTGAAAAAAACTTAATAGATGAAGGCAGTGGTGCAAAGGTAGGTGGTGAAATAAGGATCCCTAATGCTTATATGAAAATAGGAATTTGGGAAGAGGAAGCATTACTTGATTCAGATAGCAAAATTTCTAGAATATCAGAAGTTTTTAAGTAATGAAATTAGATACAGTAAGAATTATACTGAAATGCCAGATATAGGAATTAGGATTAGAAAGGCTACTGGTAAACACAGCAAGTTGGTGAGATATCAAACTTTACTGACATTTGTAACTGAGGGTGTAGAATTTGAATATGGTTGTTTGGTGATGCCAGAATTAAAGAGAATATTATATTTGACAAATAAGAAAGGAAATGTAGGGTTTCCACAAAATAAGTAACTATTTTGTGTTTGCAGTAACATACATGATCAATGATTCCTGAATGATTCCTGAATATATTGCCATTGTCACATGGTATTCTGTACTGTGAGCTGTGATGACAGTTTCAATGGAAATTTAGGAAGGATTGACCAACAAATAAAAGCATATGGTATGGAAAGTGTTGAATAAGTTTCAACGAAGAGGCACTGTTGCTGATGATTCTCGACCAGGTCGGCCTTCCACAAGTGCAACTGACATTGATGCCATATGGAAGTAAACTGAATGAAGTACTAAATCTGTACAGTGTCATTCACATCAGTTGCAAATTCTGAAATCAACAGTGTTGAAAGTGCTGAACTTCATCTTGAAGAAGCATGCATATCATTTGCAAGTGTTGTACCAACTCCATGATAAGGACTTAGCAGAAAGCATGCCAATGTGCATAGATTTGGTGAAGTGTGCAGAACTAATGATTCAATGTCACATGTGGTGTTAAGTTCATTGAGCATATCAGGGACAGTCCAAAGACCAATGTGCGGTTAGCAATCGTGCAGACCAAGGTCTGTGGACCATTCTTTTTCAGAGAAAAAGCCATTAATGTTGCCTGTTACTCGGATATGCTAATGGAATTCCTGCAACCAGAAATGTATTAAGAGGGTATCTTAGACACTGTTGTTTACCAACATGATGGTGCCCTGTTCCACTATGGAATAACGGTCAGGGGCTCCCTGAATGAAGTGTTTCCCAGCTGGTGGATAGGACAAGGGGGCCATAGACAATGGACAGCAATGTCCCTGGATCTTATCTTCTTGAACTTTTTTTTTATGGAGATTTGTTAAATCAAAAGTCTACACAACAAAAGTTGCTGACATTGATGAGCTGACAGATAGAATCCTTTGCACTATCCTGATGGCCCAGGCAGGTTTCACAAAGTTTAATCTGAGAGCCTACACACTAGAGCTTTAGCTGATTACTGAGCAAAAACACTCATCTTGGTGATAGATGTAACTGTCTGCCCAATACTTAATTGTTTACTGAGTGTCAATGTAGTTCTTCCACTTGTTTTTTTAACATGAAATACAGAAGAACATGATGGAGGTGTCTTCAACATTTTTGCATGAGTTCCCAACTTCTTCTTTATTATGAGGAAGTTAATAGTCTTTCATATGTATGAGTCCATAGCCGCTGTGAATTCTTTGAGGTACGTCATTTTCCTGTGTAGGCTGTTTTATTCAGAAATAACAGTTTTCTTTCATAATTTATTGATTACTTAATTTTGCTTCCTTGGGAATAACCAAGCCCCGTAATGGTAAATACAGTACTAAAAGTTACAGAAGTTGTGAGATTAAACAAGAAATAAAATAAACAAAATATATACACAAGTTTGCCCACTTATGTCATTTACATGGCAGTAAAAATTGTAGTACATATAAGATGATATATTCCCCAAATCAGTATGGAGAAAGCAACAAGTGATGGCATCCCTACAAGCATTTTGCACAACCATAGTAGTTACTGGCACAACTTGTATATACGTTACCACTTCACAGAATTCACACTAAAAACATAAAAATATTACCGTCCATAGACATAACAATTTAATATCTTAGACACCAAGTACATTATAGATAAATGTATCATTTGCAATTGTCTGATATTACTATTAACATTGACTATCAAACATTTAAAATACAATATGAACAACAAGAATTTCAACAAATTTCCCAGGAGCACAACTGAAGTTAAGTGTACTATCATACCCAAAAGTATTCGAAAAACTTAAATTGCATTTTGCCGGATCTGCATTAGAGATAGGCAGTATGCCCCTGAATTGATTCAAAGAGACAGATCTTTCTAAAGAGTGAATGATGGATGATTTGGAAAAAATGAATTGTAGCTCATCTAATTTCAAAATGTGTCTCTTGTAGCTGTAATGAGCGTGATGAAAATTCTTCTCTAGGCGTCTGCAATGGTGCCCCACCCCACATCCTTAAGAAAATGTTTCCCAAGCTACCATGTGCACATGCAGATTTACATATCTTACTGGTACATAAAGCTTTTCCCTTCCATAAAAACAGAAACTAAAGAAAGCTTCATTTTTTTCCGATTTATTGGCTGGTGGGCAGTACCCATTGACACATCTCAGTAGTAATACAAATTGTGATGATATGAAAGCAAACAAAACACTTTACCCAGTCTCCAAGTGGAAAAAAAATCTTCAACCCAATTGGGAATCGAATGTGGTACCCTTCACTTCACAATCCACCATGTAAGTACTTGGCCAAATGAAGCAAGATATCTTCAGTACAATAAATTAAGGCATAAAATACTTCCAGCATCATATTTCTGCCCTTGAGTTCAAAAGAATATCTCAAATTCAGAAGTTCAATAAATGTTTACGTACTTCACAGTGAGTTGTTCCTTCTTACCGTTTGGCATAGCACCACACTCGGAATGTGTTGCCAGTGATCATAAAAGCCGCAGTCTTCAGCCACCGTGCGGTTGGAGCATATCACAAAGCGATCCAAGCATCACTCCCCTTCCAGTATCTCAGGCTCCCCACCACTCTCACTGATCAAATATAGGCTGTCTCACTAGTTCACTGCTCTCTCCACCACTCTCAGAAATCAGACTGCAAGCTAGCTCTCTAGCTCACTACACCAGTATTCCCCATCGCTCCTACTCATCAGATTGAAAGCTGGTTCACTGCTCCCTGCCAAGGAATCTACCTCTTGCAGACAAGATCACAGGGAGCAGACTACATGGTGACTTGAGATGTCACACTGTTCTCTGTGCTTGTGGCACAATGATACAGCTTGCAACTCACTTTCTTGACTGAGCACCTCTCCTTCTGAGTTCATCTCTTTATTCTTTGGATCCTTATTTGATGTGTTCTAGTTGTCGTCTTCTTATGTTGTTGCTCTTCTGTCTCCTTGTTATATGAGTGTTCTTGTTAGGTGTACTATTATGTCTTTTTCTGTCTGTTGCATTTATAGTTGCTGTTGTTGGTAGCCTTTACAAATGTTTTAATTACTTTGAGTCGATAGGTATGTATAGAAATAGGTACCGGTATGTATAAAAATAATTATTTTAACATTCATTATAGCCCATGTATAGAGGTTGTCTCAGGAGAAATGGTCAATATTCAGAGATATGACAGGAACCATCATTTAAAGCAAAAAACTACAGATGGGCATATTCCCTATTCCAATCAGTTTCTGAGATGGAACACATTTAAAGTTACTTTTGTACATTATTCCTGAATAACACGAAATCTGTGGCCTCTAGCGATAACATGTTGTAGTCTAAAAATTAAACGACATTAAATTTCCTTTAAAAAGGTCCTATTCATTTTTTCTCAAGGACTTACAGGCTGCGTGAAGAGAGCTAGAGAATATGGGAAATCTTGGGCAACATGCAAGCGTTGAGGTGTAGGTAAGCAAGTTTGCAGTAATGTCCCGCTTTGATAGATCATGTGTCCTTCATCAAATTATTCGTCTCGATTTCATCTAAACTACTATGGTACGTTGTAGACAATGACAATGTACTGAACAATAAAGAAAATAAGTAACACTGTACATTAAATATGTTTTGTCTCGGAAATGATTCAGACTGGTGCATACGTCCACATGAAGTTTTTGCTTCAAATGATCGTTCCTCTCATATTCCTGAATATTGACTATTCATCCAGAGTAACTTGTATATTGTGTTTAATTTTTTATTTTTTCATTTAAACTGCCCTCAGGGGTGCTCTTTCATCAGAACAGAGTTTTATATGTAATTAGAAAACTTATTAAAATCACTTAAAATCATAATATTTTTAGTATGATATCTCTCCTTCTTTCTGCATTTATTAGGCATTTGCCTGTTAGCCGTCTTGGTTGAAATTGTTAATTGTCCTAGGTCTTCCGTGCACTCGGTAATAATTATCACCAAAGTTGGTACTCCTTTGTTCTTCCATTCTTGTGACATAATCCTTCCAGTTGTGTCTGTACTCTTTAATCTCTTCATTTTTGTTTTTCACTCTCAGTCCCTTTCTAACATCTACATTCCCTCTCCTGTCATACACAATGCTCCCAGCTATTCGTCTTAGCAATCAAATCTCTAGTGCTCATATTCTGATGGGAACGAGTGTTTCTGCTGTGTTGTCCAGGCAAGAGCTTCAAAGTCTAGCGAGCAATAGTTATTGTGGGTGAACAATAAGGTTGATCATTTGGACTGCGACGCACTCCTGTACAGTAAATGCTGAGCTGAAGGATTTTTCGACAGCTTTGTCAGCTCAAGAAAGAATTTTTCGACACTACTATCATTTACCTTCGCGAAATATTCAGTAAGTCTCTGTTTTGTTTACAGCTCGATGAAGGTTATCGCTAAAGTAAAGTATTGGTTTAGTTCCTTGGTTGGGATAATGGGATCAGCTGCAGCTTCTACTTTGTCTACTCTACCCTAGACCACAGAAGCTTTTCCATAGAGCATCTGGTCTTTATGTTTTAGATTAATGTATTAGCATGTCTTAGTCATTGTTTCTCTCAGATTAATTGACTCTGTTTGCTTTCTGCTTAAAATCAGTTTTATTTTCAAGGGTAGCTGGTCTTGTGTATGCCTGATGTGTAGTGTCTCCGAGATTCATGAACATTTTCACTCTTCCATTAGCCAAGGTGCAGGTTTTCCCTACAGGTTTGCGGTCTTTGAGGGAACGTATTTATTATGTAATATAGTAAGTTTGGTTGTAAATCGATGGAGTTGGTCTTTCACATCTAGGAATGATATGGAAGTCGTCTCCCAAATTATCTCTTGTGCCTCCACTGCAAGTTCAGGCACAGTGATACACTTAAAGTCTCTGTATGTTGGCACAATTTATTCCTTTCATAATTGAGAGAGTAAACAGGTACAAATTTCTTTGCTTGTGGATTTCGTGGCAAATGTATGGAGGCTATGGGGGCCGGACTACAGGCTGCATTATGGGTAGGTGCAAACTGAAATACTGTTATATTTGAAGAAGAAACTACACACTTGAATTTCACAGTGAAGGGGCAGAATATTTATGTTGGTGTTCCTAGAATTATGTGTATGCTTCTAAGTCGAATGGAATTTTGAAAGGTCAGTTCTGAAACAGGCTATCCCACCTACTTTCGGAGGTCTGTAGAGGACGCACATTAGGCAAATTTTCTTAAGGGATTGGATATTTCCGAACATACTTTACTGGCCATTAAAATTGCTACACCAAGAAGAAATGCAGATGATAAACGGGTATTCATTGGACAAATATATTATACTAGAACTGATATGTGATTACATTTTCACGCAATTTGGGTGTATAGATCCTGAGAAATCAGTACCCAGAACAACCACCTCTGGCCGTAATAACGGCCTTGATACGCCTGGGCATTGAGTCAAACAGAGTTTGGATGGCATGTACAGGTACAGCTGCCCATGCAGCTTCAACACAATACCACAGTTCATCAAGAGTAGTGACTGTCGTATTGTGACGAGCCAGTTGCTCGGCCACCATTGACCAGACGTTTTCAGTTGAAGAGAGATCTGGAGAATGAGCTGGCCAGGGCAGCAGTCGAACATTTTCTGTATCCAGAAAGGCCTGTACAGGACCTGCAACATGCGGTCGTGCATTATGCTGCTGAAATGTAGGGTTTTGCAGGGATCGAATGAAGGGTAGAGCCACGGGTCGTAACACATCTGAAATGTAACGTCCACTGTTCAAAGTGCCGTTCATGCGAACAAGAGGTGACCGAGACGAGTAACCAATGGCACCCCATACCATCACGCCGGGTGATACGCCAGTATGGCGATGACGAATACACGCTTCCAATGTGTGTTCACCGCGATGTCGCGAAACACGGATGTAACCATCATGATGCTGTAAACAGAACCTGCATTCATCCGAAAAAATGACGTTTTGCCATTCGTGCACCCAGGTTCATCGTTGAGTACACCATCGCAGGCGCTCCTGTCTGTGATGCAGCGTCAAAGGTAACCGCTACAGCAAACGTCTTCGAACTGTTCGTGCAGATGGTTGTTGTCTTGCAAACGTCCCCATCTGTTGACTCAGAGATCGAGACGCGGCTGCACGATCCGTTACAGCCATGCGGATAAGATGCCTATCATCTCGACTGCTAGTGATACGAGGCCGTTGGGACCCAGCACAGCGTTCCGTATTACCCTCCTGAATCCACCGATTCCATATTCTGCTAACAGTCATTGGATCTCGACCAACACGAGCAGCAATGTTGCGATACGATAAACCGCAATCGCGATAGGCTACAATCCGACCTTTATCAATATCGGAAGTGTGATGGTACTCATTTCTCCTCCTTACACGAGGCATCACAACAACGTTTCACCAGGCAACACCGGTCAACTGCTGTTTGTGTATGTGAAATCGGTTGGAAACTTTCCTCATGTCAGCACGCTGTAGGCGGCGCCAGCCTTGTGTGAATGCTCTGAAAAGCTAATCATTTGCATACCACAGCATCTTCTCCCTGTCGGTTAAATTTCGCATCTGCAGCACGTCATCTTCGTGGTGTAGCAATTTTAATGGCCAGTAGTGTATATTTGACTTATTTCTCTTCATTACTAATGAGTAATCGATGTGGGTAGCACGGTCGGCAATAAGTTACAGCATTTGTAAGCCACTACTCCACCTGCTGATCTGTTACTTCTGTGATGTCTTAAGACCATGGTGTCTGTATTTAGGGAAATGGAGAACATGCTTGGGTGGAGCCATATGTCCTCGTTCGTTAGAAGAAAGACATGGATGTCGATATTCTGAACTATATGGCGGAGTTCGCCGAAATGAGTTGAAAGAGATGGCAACTGTGTTCTAAAGTAACAATACAGACACACTGGTAGAACTAGTGGCTGCATGAGTAGACAAGTTCATAGCTCTTAAAGCACAGGCTTTAGAGTTCATTTGCTCTGCTTTTCTCCAGACTTCATCCGCATCATTATTCTGCCATTTCTTGTTCACACGATATTTAGCCGAAATTCGGATTCACATTATTGAAAATTTTTATCTTTCAGCAGTGATATCCTCTCACATTATTAGGCTTGCCTTTGCGAGTTTCTCAATCACTATAACTGTTTGAGATGTTTTCGTATATGATACAAACGTCACGACTGTGGGTCTAGGTTTCACAGAACACAACGTTCTACATCCTACTTCATAACTTCTCATTACAGAATGTGCTGCATGTATATTTGTTCTCATTTGAAGCTTTTACAATTTAAAATGGTTATGTTAATAGCCCAGAAGGATTGCGAGCGGCGTTCGGTACCATTTTACCAAAATGGAGGAAAATGAAAATGCCGCTACTCTAAGCAGATAATTGGCATGGCTTCTGACTCATCGCCGAACCTGAAGCATCCTACAGTACCTCTGGAACGACGTGGGTCAGGAAGCAGCTCAAGATCGCCATCAATCGATGCAGAAATTTGCATCTCCAGTTATTTGATAAAATTAAAAATGATTTAACCACGGCAAAAGAAGTCTGCCTTTCGTCTGATGCATGGATGAGTGTAAACGACATTAGTTTCTATGCATTCACTGCACATTTCATAGATGAGATTAGAGTTCTCACAATTCGAATACAGACACACTGCCGGCCGTTGTGGCTGAGCGGTTCTAGGCGCTTCAGTCTGGAACCGAGTGACCACTACATCGCAGGTTCGAATCCTGACTCGGGCATGGATGTGTGTGATGTCCTTAGGTTAGTTAGGTTTAAGTAGTTCTAAGTTCTAGGGGACTGATGACTTCAGGTGTCAAGTCCCATAGTGCTCAGAGCCATTTGAACCATTTTTGAACAGACACACTGCAGAAAACATTTGAAACTGAGTAGTCTGTCATCCCAAACACAATATCAGTTTTAAATTCACTTTGATAATAACAGAATATGCGTCAAATATGTAATTAACTGCCTTGCTTCTGAAACTTCCACATATCTCACGCTTTGTATATTCTTTAAACTTCATTGCTCAACACGCAATTTAGAAGTCCATACAGAAAGCAAAATAGTTGTTACCTTTCCAAAGAGAAACCTGATGCTTTAAGCAAACTTGGTGAAATGAAAGAAAATTTAAGAAAAGCCCAACTGAAACTGAAACAAGATGTCCCAATTCTATGGAACTCCACTTACGAAATGTTGCACAGATTTCCTTTAAATAAAGATACCATAATTTATTGCCTCATTATATTATGTGAAAAATACATCACCTTAAACATTTACCCCCCAGGGGGCTTGCCACTCTTTGGCGGTTTCGTGCTCGGCTACCACGGGTCCCCAGCCTTTGCAGCATATTTTCCTTTCCATGCTGCATATCTGTCCTCTTGCTATTTTTCCCCTCCCTTGGAGAACATGTCTGGAGTGTTTTTAGGAATGTTCTGCATTGTCCTTAGCTCACTTAAGAACAGTCTCACCACTGTTTTTCGTTTCTTTTCCTTTCTTCGTTCACCTTCTCCTATCCTTCCTCCGCTTCAGCGTCTGAGGCTCCTCCTTTTCTTCTTCCTCCCTGTGCGCTCCTGAAGGTAGGCCCATGTGTCTGACGCATAACAGGTGAGTGGGTAACGTGTAATTCCCAGCCCCAGGTCGACAGGTAGGGTTCGCACGTACTCCCTAGTACAGGCCAGGCCAAGGGAGGGGTGATTGACTGAACTGCTACCTTCCCAAATTGCCGATTGATCCCTCTGTCAGATGTTTGGGATGTGTGACCTGAGCTGTCAACAATCACCTAAGGTGAGTCCACCCCCTTGTGAAGGGAACCCCCAGTTGGAAGGAGCTCGCCGTCAGGCACGCTGACAATCTAGGGGGATTTTCTCACAATGAGCCAGTCATCTTCACAATCAACGTCTACGAAACATAAATGAGGCTAACGATTCAAAGACCTTTCCAGCTGCACCACGGTACTTTGTGGTTTCATGTACGGAAGTTGGTCAGTGCTTCATAATGGTAAATCTGTTTATTATTCAGAAACGTATTGATGCAATTGCCGGCCCTGCGAAATCTTGCTCTCGTTTATGGAATGGCACTTTGCTTTTTGAGATTACTTCTGATTTTCAAGCACAACTACTGCTTGTCGCTTTGCTTATCCACAGTTATCCTGTTTATGTTGAAGCCCATAGAACTCAGAATTCTTCCCATGATGTTATTTACACTTGGTTGCTCGGTGGTCTGACCAAGGCCAGAATCTAATCATATCTCTCTGATCAGGGTGTCATTGCTGTCCATCAGGTGATGAAAAAGATAGGTACCTCCTTAGTGCCCACACGCACTCTTTTTCTCACCTTTGATAAAGTGGTGCTTCCATCTAAGATCAAAGCCGGCTATGAAGTTATCAAAGTTCGACTGTAAATTCTGAAACCGATGTGCTGCTACCAGTGTCATCGTTTCAACCACACTCGAATGTCTTGTCGATGTCTGACCAAATGTGTAGCCTGTGGTAGAGATGTGCATGAGGGTGATTGTCCGCCCTTTCCCACTGTATCAACTGCAATGGTGACCATGCTGCCTCCTCTCGAGAGTGTCCTGAGTTTCTCGATGAGTGGGCTGTCCAGGAGATCTGAGTAAAGGAAAAAGTTCTTACCTGGTCGATCGCAAGTTGTTGGCTAGTCACAAACCCTGAATTCTACTGTCTGGTAGTTACAGCATTGCTATAGCTCCACTAAGGACATGGCCATGCAGACATGCAAACTCAAACTCAAACTCAGCTCTGAGGTTGTGAAATCGCCCAATGTCATGGTATCATTGCCATCCCCTCGTTCAGCTGTGCAACAAGCCTTCAACTTAACCTCTTCTGCCTTAACACAGGAGCACCCATATTCCTTTCTGACTCCTCACACACCTATTCCCATTTGGACCTATCCTTCTGCACTGCCCAGCTTGCCCAGTGTCTCTAGTGGTTCATTCTTTCTGACACCTACTCGAGTGACCATTTCCCATGAGATATCTGTTTGCTGACTTCTACCCCACCTGCCTGCACAACCAAATGACACTAAGGTCAACTGGTGGCTTTGCTCCTCCCTGGAGACCTTTGATGAACAAGATTTTCTCAGTTGTGATGACCAAGTGGAATATCTTATAACCGTTCTCCTTACCACCACAGAACGTTCCATTCCTCTTCCTCTTTTGCGTGCTGTGTCCTGGTTCCTTGGTGGACTGAGGCATGCTGCAATGCAATTCGCATGTGGAGACTTGCTCTCCACGTTTTTAACCATCATCCTACAATGGCAAACTGCTTTCATTACAGCTGGCCCATGTGGCCGAGCGGTTCTAGGCGCTACAGTCTGGAACCGCGTGACCGCTACGGTCGCAGGTTCGAATCCTGCCTCGGGCATGGATGTGTGTAATGTCCTTAGGTTAGTTAGGTTTAAGTAGTTCTAAGTTCTAGGGGACTGATGACCTCAGTAGTTAAGTCCCATAGTGCTCAGAGCCATTTGAATCATTTTTTGCATTCATTACAAACAGATGTGTGCACTGTGTCATTGTATTCTTCGGGATAGCAAGAGAGCTAGCTGGATTTCATTCACTACTTCATTTAACAGTTCCACTCCTTCCTCTGTCATGTGGACTAACCTGTGATGGCTCTATAGGACCAAGATCTATTCTGTAATTCCCAGCCTGACAGTAGCGGACGATGTCATCATGGACTCTATTGCTATTTCCAACACCTTGGGCCACCATTTTGCGGAAATTTCGAGCTCTTCCCATCATCACCCTGACTTTCTCCATTGTAAACGAGTGGAGGAGGCTCGCTGTGAGTGCTACAATGCCGGATTTACTATGAGAGAGCAAGACCATGCTCTCAGTTCATCCTGATCCTTCACCCCAGGGCCAGACACTGTTCACATTCAGATGTTGCAGCACCTTTCCATTGCTGGCGATCACTTTCTGCTTAATAAGTACAACTCCGTATGGGCAGAGGTCATGTTTCCCAGATGCTGGCGTGAAGCCACTGTCATACCCATACCTAAGCCCGGGAAGGACAAACACCTTCCTTCTAGCTACCGCCTCATCTCTCTCACCAGCTACACTCCTGGAAATTGAAATAAGAACACCGTGAATTCATTGTCCCAGGAAGGGGAAACTTTATTGACACATTCCTGGGGTCAGATACATCACATGATCACACTGACAGGAGTGTTATGTCCTAGCCAGTAATGCCACCCGAGCCCGCTGCCAAAAGGTTGGCAGCATCAAAGTCCTGACGCCGTCCGCATAAGCAGCGCCAGCGATACAGGAAATCGCCGCAAGTCTGCGCGCGCCACCGCTGGCTTCTGGCTTCTTAAGCGCTGGAGTCGCGAGCGCTAGGACAGTTCTGTATTCGCCGCTCAGTTGTATACTCGCCACCGAATTGTGTACTTGCTAGTCAGTTGTGTGTTCATCGCAGCAGAGTTGTTGTTTGTCGTCAGCTGACGCTGACCTAGCCGCTCCGACTTGAACTAGACAGATTTCCGTAGACACGGAGTTCACGACCTTGTTTCTGTATCTTCATGAATAAAGATAAGTACCGACTTTTATTTAATCAGAGTGTTTGGGGGTTTTCATCTTTCTGTTTACTGTTCCAGCGGACCCGTCGGCCCGCTATTAAAAGTGTGGCGGTGACTTCGTAAGCCATTTCTACAGCCAAGTGTTTGTCGCTACGAACACCGTCCACAAAAAGAACCACAGGCACATGGACACAGGCAACAGAGCATGCACAATGTCGGCACTAGTACAGTGTATATCCACCTTTCGCAGCAATGCAGGCTGCTATTCTCCCATGGAGACGATCGTAGAGATGCTGGATGTAGTCCTGTGGAACGGCTTGCCATGCCATTTCCACCTGGCGCCTCAGTTGGACCAGCGTTCGTGCTGGACGTGCAGACCGCGTGAGACGACACTTCATCCAGTCCCAAACATGCTCAATGGGGGACCGATCCGGAGATCTTGCTGGCCAGGGTAGTTGACGTACACCTTCTAGAGCACGATGGGTGGCACGGGATACATGCGGACGTGCATTGTCCTGTTGGAACAGCAAGTTCCCTTGCTGGTCTAGGAATGGTAGAACAATGGGTTCGATGACGGTTTGGATGTACCGTGCACTATTCAGTGTCCCCTCAACGATCACCAGTGGTGTACGGCCAGTGTAGGAGATCGCTCCCCACACCATGATGCCGGGTGTTGGCCCTGTGTGCCTCGGTCGTATGCAGTCCTGATTGTGGCGCTCACCTGCACGGCGCCAAACACGCATACGACCATCATTGGCACCAAGGCAGAAGCGACTCTCATCGCTGAAGACGACACGTCTCCATTCGTCCCTCCATTCACGCCTGTCGCGACACCACTGGAGGCGGGCTGCACGATGTTGGGGCGTGAGCGGAAGACGGCCTAACGGTGTGCGGGACCGTAGCCCAGCTTCATGGAGACGGTTGCGAATGGTCCTCGCCGATACCCCAGGAGCAACAGTGTCCCTAATTTGCTGGGAAGTGGTGGTGCGGTCCCCTACGGCACTGCGTAGGATCCTACGGTCTTGGCGTGCATCCGTGCGTCGCTGCGGTCCGGTCCCAGGTCGACGGGCACGTGCACCTTCCGCCGACCACTGGCGACAACATCGATGTACTGTGGAGACCTCATGCCCCACGTGTTGAGCAATTCGGCGGTACGTCCACCCGGCCTCCCGCATGCCCATTATACGCCCTCGCTCAAAGTCCGTCAACTGCACATACGGTTCACGTCCACGCTGTCGTGGCATGCTACCAGTGTTAAAGACTGCGATGGAGCTCCCTATGCCACGGCAAACTGGCTGACACTGACGGCGGCGGTGCACAAATGCTGCGCAGCTAGCACCATTCGACGGCCAACACCGCGGTTCCTGGTGTGTCCGCTGTGCCGTGCGTGTGATCATTGCTTGTACAGCCCTCTCGCAGTGTCCGGAGCAAGTATGGTGGGTCTGACACACCGGTGTCAATGTGTTCTTTTTTCCATTTCCAGGAGTGTATGTTTGCAAGGTGATGGAACGTATGCATCATGCCCAGCTGGTATGGTGTCTCAATTCTCGAAATTTACTAACCACTGCACAGTGTGGATTTCAAGGGCGCCGTTCTGCGGTTGACCATCTCGTCACTTTGTCCACCCATGTCATGAATGGTTTTCTGCAGAAATCCCAGACTGTGACCGTGTTTTTCGATTTGGAGAAAGCTTACGACTCTTGCTGGAGGACTGCTATACTCCGTATTCTCTACACATGGGGATTCTGCGGCCACCAGCCCCGTTTCCTCAAGGAATTTTTAAAAGGCTGAGGTTTCAAGGTACTTATAGGTTCTGCCTTGTCGGGCACCTTTATCCAGGAAAATGGTGTGCCTCAGGTTTCTGTCCTGAGCGTCATCCTCTTTGCTATTGCCATTACCCCTAAAATGGCCCGTCTCCAGCCAGGCATCTTCAGCTCCCTTTTTATTGACAATGTTGCCATCTATTGCAGTTCTCCATGGACCTGCCGCATTGAGCGGCGCCTTCAGCGATGTCTCGGTCGTCTTTACTCATGGAACATCATTAATGGCTTTTGTTTTTCCACCGACAAAACAGTTTGTATGAATTTCTGGCGGTGCAATTGGTTTCTCCCACCATCTTTACATCTTGGGCCTGTTGCTCTTCGGTTTGTTGAAACTTGGAAATTCGTGGCGCTCATGCTCGTGGTCCTCCTATGTGTCTTACCTGACAGCTCACTGTACGTGGTCCCTTACTGTGCTGCATGTCCTCAATTATACTTCCTGTGGTGGAGATTGAACCATCCTCTTCTGTTTGTATCAGTCCCTTGTCTGTTCAAAACTAGACTGCTTTGTTTTTGTTTATGCACCTGCATGTCTCTCCCTCTTACACCATCTCAATACTATCCACGCGCGTGGGATCTGTTGGCCAATGGCGCCTTTTATACTAGCCCGGATGAGAGTCTGCATGCAGAAGCTGGTGAACTACTGCTGTCCTATTGCCATGACGTTCTCCTCAGCAGGTATGCATGCCGTTTGTCTGCCATGCATGGCCACCCATCCTATCCTCCTCCTCCAATAACTCCTTTGATCACCAGTATGGGGCATGTTCCTCTTCTCTGTTACCTCCTGGAGTTTGCTTTTGGCTCTTGCTCCCGCAGCTTAACTTCACACTACCTGCAACTTTCCCAGTGGGTGTGAACCCTTCACCACCTTGGCTTCGTCTGGTGGCCTGTGTTCACCTTGGCCTTCATTCCCTTCCTAAGGTCATTACTCCATCCTCGGTCTATCGCCTTCAGCTTCACGACCTTTGCATGGAACTTCGTGGTAGTACCTTTGAGTACACTGATGGCTCTCGAACTGACCGTGGTGTTGGGTGCACCTTCATCATTGGCACTGATGTTTTTCGGTATCAGCTTCCAGCATGCTGCTCAGTATTTACAGCAGAGCTCTTTGCTGTGTATCAGGCCACGGAGTACATCGCCGACACAGACTTTTCAATTGTGTCATCTGCTCAGAATCTCTCATTGCTCTTCAAAGCCTCTGTGTGGTGTACACTGCCCATTTCTCTGTGCAACGAGTCCAGGAGCCCTATCACTTGTTTACTCTTGATGGATCAACTGTGCTGTTTCTGTGGGTTCCTGGTCATGTTGGTCTGACAGGAAACGAGGCTACTGACACTGCTGCCAAGACTGCAGTCCTTGTACCTCAGCCCACTAATCCTTACACTCCCTCCGATGATCTCTGTATTGCCTTCTGTCAGGAGGTGGTGTCACTTTGGCATCACCACTGGTCCTCCCTTCGTGGGAATAAGCTCCATGTTATTAAGCCTCTCCCAGTGGTTTGGATGACCTCCTCTTGGCCCTGCTGCAGCGAGGAGGTCATTTTTAACTAGGTTTCATATTGGGCACTGTCTTTTTAGCTATCGCCGTTTGTTAAGTGATGCTCCCTCACCACTTTGTGCACATTGTGGTTAACTTTTAACTGTCTGCCTTTTCCTGACATAATGCCTTAACCATTTGTGTTCCCACTTGGGTTTGCCATTTGAGTTTTCGGCCATTTTAGCGAATGATGTGCAGGCTGTCAACTGCATTTTACTATTTGTCTGTCATAGCAATATGGTGAAGGCCATTTAATGTTTAGTTCTGGACTTCCATTTATCTATGGCATATTGTAGACCTTTCTCTGCGTCCCTGGTTTTAACTGTCTTCTCTTCCCTCTATCGCGATTGACATGTAGTGGCAACTAAAATATTTAAAGACAAAAATGAAGAATATCCTCAAGAAATAGTCATTGGCTGATAATTGCTTAAAGGATTATTAGAGTGGTTTGGGCTTATCTCCAGCAATGAACTGATTAGTCAGGTAATGTTACTGGACACCTGATTCAAAGGCGAGGATTTTCAGATGACAAAACATTTCAGGACTGCTACGTGAAGGATACTGCATAAATGAAAGCATTGGCTGTTCAACAAGAAAAAGCAGAACTCATTTCTCAATCAGTTACCACTGTGACAAGTGAGATTTTACCAGTCTGGGAAGAGTACAGTGAAACTATTAGTCAGCTTCAAGCAAGTCACGATGCAGAAAATGAGGCAGTTGACGAACTGAACAAATATTTAGTGGAGAGATATTTCCCTAGAAACAGCAATCCCTTAAACTTGTGGGAAACAAGAAAATTGCTGTGGTCAGTGCTGTATCAACTAGCTCTAAAGGTATCAGTGGCCTGTGAACAAACATTTTCAAAAGTAAGACAAATGTGAACTAAGGGGAGAAAGGGATTTGCGTTGACTAAAATGGGTCAAATTTTGTTTATAAATGACAATACTGATTAATTTTTCCTTTATGGAAACATATATGGTAATACTTACTGTAAGTTGTGATGACTACAGATACACTTCAATTACCATAAAGTTAATATAATTTTTACAGTTTTTTTCAATAAAAGTATCAAAATACAACAAGGATCAGTCTTCATTCTTAAAATTTTTCTGTTTAATAAAAAATATTTAGGACTTTGTTGTAATAGTTATAATTTTTAAAGCAGATGAAATTTAAAACTCCCGTATCTGAAAATTCCTAGGGAAATAATACAAAATTATTGCTGCTCTTTATATGTTCTTTCAAAACCAGACCAAATAACATAAAAATACAGGTTTAGTGACCTGAATTAAAATGGCAATGTACCTTCCTTTTACTTATTTTTGTTAATGAATGGTGAGTGCTGAGTGATGAAAATGTCCGCCCCCTGTAGCTGAGTGGTAAGCGCAACAGAATGTCAATCCTAAGGGTCCGGGTTCGATTCCCGGCTGGGTCAGAGATTTTCTTCGCTCATGGACTGGGTGTTGTGTTGTCCTAATCATGATCATCTCATCCCCATTGACGCGCAAGTCGCTGAAGTGGCATCAAATTGAAAGACTTGCACCCGCGAATGGTCTACCTGATGGGAGGCCCTAGGCCATATTTTTCAGTGTCTCGAGTTCATATAAAGTAAGAGCCCCATGACCTTAAATGACCATTAGCTCATTGAATACAATGAAGTTTCCAGTGAAAGGAAGTTCTCTGGCGACAGGTTTTCTATTTACTGTGACTTCCACCTCTGCTAAGCCTCAATCTTAACTGGCTCTGCCTCATTTGGTAGCGAAACAATACGATGTTTATAATGGGGATTCTGAACTGTGGCGCATTCTGAGATTCTTCACTTGGTATTACTAGAGATAAAAGAGAATTGTTCATGTGTATTTAAACTACATGCCAAAAGTGGAACTTGAACCCATACCTCACAACTAAGAATCTAGGATCAATCTAGCAGATCCGTGAAGTCCACATTTGCTACATTCATGATGTGCCATAATGTATGATGCTTTTAGCTTATAAAACAGATGTGTTGAAAAAATTCACTTCTCAATTAACTAGTTATCAGCAGGCTTATGACACAGAAATTATGCTAGTCACACACTCCATATCTCATCTCAAAGCAATTTCAACCAACTCCCTCTCCCAACCTATCCGAATCAACATCAGGGCATCTATCTCCTTTTCACTTTCCATCCACCCCTCTCCCTTTTCTCTTGTAACTACTACTCTCCCCACACACCAAACTACCCCTCACCCTTTCTCATTCTCATTGTCTGTATCCCCCTATCCACCTCACCTCCTACTTATCCTCTCAATAGTTTCCATAACAGTCCCTACCTCTTTACCAACACCCCTCTACACCATGAACATATTTTCTTCTCTGACAATACTTCTCATCGAGTACAGGTCCCTCATTTTTTAAGTGGAAGTGCAGAGCTGCAGTGTTTTTTTATCAGATGAATTTCATCTTTCTGTGATGTGCTTTTAGCATGTATATATTTTTGTTTTTTATCTGTCTGTCTTTGATATTTAACTTAAAATAGAACAACATCCACAGATTTTGTTTTCTCATTCTATATATATATATATATATATATATATATATATATATATATATATATATATATATATTTAATTCACTTGACTGAAGAGAGGAATATTGTTCTGCTGACTGCCTACTCTCTTCCCCCCCCCCACCCCCACCCCATGGAATGAGGGATATGAAATAACAATAAAGGGAAAAAACAGTCCCAGCAGTCAGTGGTTTTTACTTCTGATGAGGATGACAGTGATGGCCGTTGAAGGCTTAAGGAATTTTGTTTGAATTGAGGTATCTTGAAAACTCTGCTCCGAGGGTCTGTCAATGCCCACAACTGCAGAATTTGGGCTACCGAAAATCCTAGAACTGTCGTGGAACCTCCATTGCATGACGAGAAAGTCACGGTATGGGTTGGATTTACCACATCTACCGTTATCAGGCCTTTTTTCTTCGAGGAAATGCGTGATTCTGGTTTTGTAACTGCTACCGTGACAGGTGAGAGGTACGCCGATATGTTACAGAATCGCATCATCCCCAGCCTGGCTGATAAACACCTGCTGGAATGTACGATGCAGGATGGCGCTTCACCCCATATTGCTAGATGCGTGAAAGATTTCTTGCGTGCGTCGTTTGGTGATGATCATGTGCTCAGCTGCCACTTTCGTCATGCCTGGGGTTACCTGAAGTCGCAAGTGTATCGTGATCGACCGACATCTCTAGGGATGCTGAAAGACAACATCCGACGCCAATGCCTCACCATAACTCCAGACATGCTTTACAGTGCTGTTCACAACATTATTCCTCAAGTACAGCTATTGTTGAGGAATGATGGTGGACATATTGAGCATTTCCTGCAAAGAACATCATCTTTGCTTTATCTTACTTTGTTATGCTAATTATTGCTATTCTGATCAGATGAAGTGCCATCTGTTGGACAGTTTTTGAACTTGTGTATTTTTTTGGTTCTAATAAAACCCTATGTCATTCCAAGCATTCAATAAAAGGGAATTCCATGGTAACCAGTTCACAAACAAAGCAAGCCACACTGTTGAAAGTAACCTATGTATCAGTTCTTCAGGGAAGAAACTCCCACATGGCATGCCTCCTGGTGATTCAAATTTTTGTGTTAACAATGATGCTGTTTGTAGATGATTTGTTGTTGTTGATGTGGGCATCTTATCTTCTCTGAAAAAGGAAGTGGCAAAATGTAAACAATATCATGGTGTAGGCTGTCTGGAAAAACTGAACATCAAAGTAGCAGGAAGGGTTTAGCATCAAAATTGGTTGCTCTGTGTATATCCTGCAATAAATCTACCTCGAAAATGACTCAAACGTTGTGCATAATTCATATTATGTGAATTTAAAGTTAGTGTATGCAATGCATGCAATAGGAAAAGGAAAAAAGGCTGCTCAAACGTTTTGTGGTTTGATCGACCTTCCTCCTCCTCCCAGTAGGTTCAGCAAGTACATAAAAGTACTTTTAGGTGCCTTAATGGTTGTGTCTAAAGGATCTGTGAAATGTACAGTAGCAGAAACTGAAAATATTAGTAGAACCAGGGACATTACTGTTGCACTTGATGGAACATGGCAACATTGAGGTCAACATTCCTTGAATGGTGTTGTAAGTGCTACTTCTCTGGAGAATGGAAAAGTTGTTGATGTTGAGTGGTTATCTAAGTACTGCCACACCTGCAATGGTAACACTGAAGGACATATTGAACATCAGTGTTCTAAGAATTATGATGGTTACAGTGGAGGTATGGAGTGTGAAGAAGCTCTAAAAATATTTCAGAGGTCGGTGCCCATTTATAATATTAGATATACGAAGTACCTAGGTGATGAGGACTCTAAAGCTTTCAATAAAATTAATGAGTTCAATGTTTATGGTGATACCATGGTAACAAAACTGGAGTGTTGTGGACATGCGCAAAAGAGGACGGGTGCTAGATTGAGGAAGCTACGAAGATAAATGTAAGGAAAGTTGCTATCTGATGGAAAATCTCTGTCTGGCAGAGGCAGATTGACAGAAACTGAAATAGATCTTCTTCAGAGTTATTATGGACTGTCCATTAGATGAACTGCACCTATGAATGATTTTACAGCAAAGAGAAAAGCTGTATGGGCCACCTACTTTCATAAGTTATCCACAGATGACCACCCTGTTCATGGACTTTACCCTAAATTCTTGGTGTGGTTACCAAAAAGCAAAAGAAAGTGGTCAAATATAACCATCATAAGCATTCTCTTTCAGAGCCTGTTATGAATGAAATAAAACCAATTTTTAGATACCTGACTGACCCTGTTGTGTTTAGTAAATGTCTTCATGGGAGCACTCAGTATACAAATGAAAGATTCATATGGGAAAGATTACCCAAGAATGTTTTTGTAGGACTAAATACATTAAAAGTTGGTGTACTAGATGCAGTGATATGTTTCAATGATGGAGTGATAGGAAAGTTGGAAGTCCTGAGAAATTTAGGCACAAAATGTGGCTCTAATATGGACGATCAATTGCTTGTGTGTGACAGACAACAGGTGCATGAAGCCACAAGATTCACTCTTCAAGTTAGCAAAGAAGCAAGAAATGCTAAAAGGAATGCCAAGAGGAAGCTTGAAGATGAAAAAATGCTGCAGGATGAAGACTATGCTTCAGGAATGTTATGAGGCACAGTTTAATTGGACTCATATCTTCATTTACAAATTTCTGCAAGTTGTATTTTTTAGAATTCAGTCACAAATATTTCCTAAAGTGTATAAAGCATTGCTGTAATTTTTTTCTGTAACTTGCATTAGTCCATACTTATGAAGTAGACCTAAACTTTATTGCAAAATCAACTAAATCATATAAAAAAATAACATTTTTATTATGAAAAAAGGTATAAAAATTAAAATGTAAGATGTGATATTTTTTATCCTTGTAATATACATAATATGTGGCATTAAATAAGTAGTACCTCAGCCATCATTTCATGTGTATCTGGTAAAAATTAGGTCTCCTTCAAATGTATAACATTGGATTAAATCGTACCTCAATTTGAGGAAGCATTTTGGGAAAGAAAATTGCATCAGTTTCTTTGAAATTTTTTTAATAACCCTAAGCAGGTTCAGAAATATTCAAAATACTTCTAATTTGTTTAGAAAGTGTGCTGCATTACCTAATATCAAAAAAAAATCTGTAAAACATACATTATAAACAGTGTCTGAAAGAAATAGGTGTTGATTTTTACGTAATATTGAGCTGGAAAGGTACCCTGTATCCTTAATAAAGACACATGATAAAGGATTTCAGTACCAATGTCCACCATAGGAACTGATACAAGATAATACTAAATAATGGCATTCAAGAAAGATCTTCATTCATTTTTCCTTAAGAAGACACTGATGCTTCCCCAGCCATGGCACTGAGCAATGAAATGGAGGTGCATACTGACACACTAAATTATGGCATAGTTGCAGTTTTGGCACTAAATGCAGAAGGCCTTCTGAAGATAATTATACAGGATATTTTTTTAAAAAAGTCTTTCATGTTCTTGTAGCATCCACCTGCACAGCCAAGTGGTCAGCAAGCCTGACTCTCATGGGGAGGGCCCTGTTTCACCTTCCTGGATTTTTCCTTGATGAGAGGACTGGAACAGCGTGCACTTAGCCTTATGATGCCAATTGAGGAGCTACATGAATGAGAAGTGATGGCTCCAAGGTTTGAAAAGTCAGCAACAAATTGGAGAGCCATGTGCTGACCCCATGCTGCTGCATACCACATATGCATGATGCTACATGGCAGCCCATGGCAATCATGTGGTCTACAAGGCCTGATTGCAGAGTTTAATTCCATGCCTGGTGTTGCCTCCTTCACTGATATGGTTGTCCTTTCATGGCGACGGCTCTGTACGTCTCTTGTTCTCCCAGACCTGCTCCACATCTCATCTGACAGCTTTCTCCACTGACCATGCCTGATGCCACTTGTGCCTGCGGCCAGAAGCCCATGGTCATGGCCAGTTGTTCTGATGTGGATGCCTCATGCTCTGGGCTCCTTCCACTATTACAATGGGGTGTGTGACATTCTCTTAGGGTGTTTTCCTTGCTCTGTTGTGTCCAGAGCTGGCTGCTGCTATGTATTCTCCAGTGGTTCTTGCCTGGTTGGCCCCTTCAGTATCCTTACATCTTGCTGGCCACTGATGGTTCAAACACTTGTCTTCCTTCAGCCACTGGTGCCCTACTGCAGTCCTCACAGCCAGTCAGCAATGACACAACAGGCATGCATTGCAGCCTCCATGTCAGGTACCTGTTGTGACATGTTCCAACACTACCATCACTCGCGCCAGCAGCCCCAGTGCCTCCTTGGGTTGCATCACTACCAGCGTCCTTCACACCTCTGGCTGCACACCACAGGCTAACACACCACTGGCCCACTTGCTGCCATCCCACACGCCACTGGCCCACTCACTGTAGGTCCACATGATGATTGCCTGCTTGCACCATTGGCCTTTCCCTGGCATTTCCTGTGCCATCAGATCTAGCCTCACGCATGCCTGCTTCTTCTCAGTCCAATGGTGGCATCTCTCTGTTTTCTGTTGCCTTACTGTCTGCTCCTTGTCTCCTCTGGCCACATGGATCTTCTTTCCATCATCCTTCCTGTCTGTTGCTGGGATTTTGCCTCTGCCCTCTGGACCATACTTCCTCCCCAAGACATCTTCTCCTCTGCATGTGTTTCTCACTTGTCATCTCGATCCCACTCTGCACCATTCCACACTGGCTGTGGATCCCGGTCCTCTCCAATTTTGATTCTCTTCTATGCTCTCATGCATCTTCTCCTCTCAGCAGCGTGCCAGGCTTTGGACCCCCTCCCCTGCCTCCTCCGGGCCTTCCGTTGGCCTTCGTTGGCACTCTCATTCATTGGACCACTTCTCCTGGATAGCTTTTCCTCTGTGGGGAAGATGAGTGCCATGTCTTTGGCTGTTGTCTCCACTGCAGCCACTGTCTACTGCAGGGAAGAGGAATATGGCATATGCCCGGTCCCTCATGATCCAGCCACACATCACCCAAACAGACTGTTGTGGACTGCCACCCCTGTCAGATGCCTGCAAGCTGGCACAGCTCCTCATGGTCTGCAATAACTGGTGCAGTTTTCTTTTTCTTCTTTTTTTCTTTCTTTTCCAGGATAAATTTCAGTTATCAGTTGTAAATAAATTTTATTATGCTTATAATATCACAATAAGATTTATTTGCAACTAATTACTGAAATTTCTACTGAAAAAGTAATACTACAGTTGCTGAAAATTACAGCTGTGAATAAAATAATAACTGCTGCATTACTGAGGGTGTCACATTTATCAGATACAGCCAGTACTAGCTTGCATCTGTGAGCCAAATGACACAAGACAACTTCCTGGTACTCTTTCACGGGCAGCCTTTATAGTACGCTGCCCAGCAGCTTGCCAGCCAGTGCAAGTCCCAGCCTGGACATTGACTTAAGAATTCCAAAATGCCACTAGTGTATTTCTCCAAGTGCGGCATATGACTTAAGAACCTTGAACATAATTAGTGCATCGATCATTTCATTTTGTGTGTTTCTCTGCAATAATAAACTTGGCTATCTGGGCACCTTTCCCTGATGCGTGTATGTCCCACAATGGGATACTTCAGCAAGTGTGTTGGGACCCCTGCTGTTCATGTTGTGTGTTAATGACCTTGCAGCCTATATTAGTAACTTTAGACACTTTGCAGATGAGCAGTTATCTATAATGAAGTATTGTCTGAGAAAATCTGAACAATAGAACATACGCTCTGCCATACATTTCACAGTGGTTTGCAGAGTGTAGATATAGATATAGATGACACCCTCCGAGGCCAACCTTTTCATTGGGGCAACAAGAGGAAGCCTTCCTAGTCCCAGTTTCTCAAACCCATTGTCTGTTTGAAACCCATTGATGATATTTTCAAGATCTGGACCCAGGTGCAAGACACCCTATCAGTGACATGTCCAACCTGCAGCCCAAAGCAAGTTTCAGTGCGACCCAAGATGTGAGCATCTACTACACAATTGGAAAGAAAATCCCTTAACATTCTGTTTGTGTAAAGTTATGATAAATTGAATATTTTCAGTTTGAAACTTCCCACATGATGCTCTTCTCTTCTCAACCCAACATGCAATCTTCCTGGATGTTGACCATCACCTATCTGATGGCCCTGTCTGGACTTTCGTCTATATCAAGCCAGCTAAACATCAATTGTTTGGCACATCTGCAATGACAAGAACTCCATTGTACAGTATGCTGAAGGTTTCACTAAGGCCTTCACCAACAAGCACTGTCCTCAATACGTAGTCTGCATACAGGTTTTCTGTACCACATCCTCACACATCCTGAAGAACCAGATCCACTGTCCCTGTGCCTGGATAACATACAAAATCATCATGTGTTCCACATTTTGAGAAATATGCCCAGTCCTTGTGTTTATGAGAAACATATTTTAAACTTACTGATGTTGCTGTGTTATGGGGCTGTACTCTATACTGCAAGGATGACCTAACTGATAAAAGGGCCAAGGGAGGGGTAGCTATGTTTGTCAATAACATCACACCCCTCCTCTGTTCTATTCCTTGTACTGACCTGCAATCAGTTCCAGTTACAGTTGAAGTTTATGTGGGTCTAAGAACCATTGCATGCTCTCTATATTTACACAAGATGTGATAGATTCTGTGACACTCACAGATCCTATAGACCATCTCCTCAAATCATTTCTCTTAGTGGGAGACTTCAATGCCCATATCATATCATGGGGCCCAAACCCTGCTTGCCCCAGGGGTTGAGTTTTAGAGAGCCTCATGATGTCTCAGGAGCTGTACAACCTCCAAATGGACACTCTCACTCCTCTCAGTGCTGCTACTAAATCATACTTAGCCATAGATCTCACTTTGTGTTTGCCAGCTCTGGCAGATTCTACTCAGTATGAAGTTACTGATAACCAATTCCAACTCTGGATTCACCTACCAGATGGGGTAACCCTTGAAAGGAAGCCACCAAGATGGATGTTCAGCAGACATTCTTCAGCCATCTAGCTGTGTTTGAACACTGAGGCAATGTACAGGAATGGGTGGACCACATTACATGTGTGGTCCACCATGAAGCTGACTTATTCATTCTGAAGCATTCAGGTCCTCTTAGAAGAAGGCAGCCTGTACCTCACCAGTCCAGGTCAGCAGAGAACCTCACAGCCTTCTGAGCAGCAACAGCTAAAACTCAATGCATAATCAAGGAAAGCAGGAAAGTCATGACACACATTCCCGAAATCTGTCAACAACTGCACTTGTTCTATGAAAGTATTGGAAACCATAAGGGGGATTTCTGGTAAATGCAGTTGATTACATCTACAGCAGTGGTGCTGAAGCAGCGTTGTCTCCAAATGGTTCAGATGGCTCTGAGCACTATGGGACTCAACTGCTGAGGTCATTAGTCCCCTAGAACTTAGAACTAGTTAAACCTAACTAACCTAAGGACATCACAAACATCCATGCCCGAGGCAGGATTCGAACCTGTGACCGTAGCGGTCTTGCGGTTCCAGACTGCAGCACCTTTAACCGCACGGCCACTTCGGCCGCCTGTCTCCAAATAATACACAGTATTTTAACAGTACTGCAGAACAGGTTCACTAGAATTGGTTGGCATTATGATACATCAAAAAGACTTTATTACAAATACAATAAAGCATAAAGTGATGGATATGTATTACTTACCAAATACATAGGTGATTCATTTCCTCTAATCTTCATTAGCACATCTGGCCAAGCTGGACCCAATGAGCTCATAATACTGAGAGGCTTAAATATTTACAGAAATTCTTATAACATCAATAATTTTAAAAAATATCTGATATACTGAACCTATATAATCTTACAAATGTAGTGCCTTCATACGCCAGGATAGAAGAGTCGTCATCCAGTAGAACACATTACACCCATATGTCACTACAGCCTCAATAAGTTCTGTAAAAGTTGGCCATAAAGTGAAGAGCTGTATACCAAACCAATAATTTTGGTACAATTTCACACAGATTTAAATGGATCTGTTCCAGGTTTTTTTTAAAATAATGCAGTCTTTAGTATAAAGCATTTTATTATTTTTATGTCATATAAAAATGCTTACTTGAAAATGAAAATAAAATACAATGTAATAATAAACATAAATCCAAAAAATAAACATTCTGTCATTTAAAAATGATGGAAATTGTATACACATATTTATACATACAATAAAAAATATTTTCAGAAACTGTTTTAATCTAATCTAAGAATCACTAAGCTATAACATTCTGCCATCCTCACTTTCCCCATTTGTGGACTGAACCAGTTTAGAATATTGATGCAAGATTGCCTGCTTCATCTTGCTTTATGTCTCTTTTAGCACTGATCTGTAACAGCTATGCTCCAGCCAATAGATCATGATGCAATAACAACTTTTAAGTCTTATTATTTATGCAGAACTTTTTGTGAACTTATGCACAAGACTGATGATGATTCTTCAATGAAACAGTTTAGGAAACAATACAGCATACAGGATGCCATATACAAAGTAAGTGAATCATGGACAGAAACAAAATCAACCATACTGAACCAAGTTTGGAAAAAAATCTGGCCAGAATGCATAAAAACTAATGAATGTGATTTTGATTCTCTCTCTGAAATTTTACAAGATATACTAAACTTAGGAAGTCATCTTGGTTTTGAAGATTTGGAGGAAGGTGATTTGATTGACCTCCTAGATGCTGACAGAGAACCTGCTTCAAACAAGGGCTGATCCAGTCAGAAACCAAATGAACTGACCCAGTTAGAAACTAAACGAGTATGTACTGAAGATACAGAGCCATAGTGTATTGTGTGCCAACAGATAACCACAGAAAACTTGCCAGATGTGCTTTCTTATTTTGAGCAGGGAATAAACATCCTTTTTCAAAATTATCCCAATGAAGAATGCATCTCTAAAGTGTCTTGAGGAGTAAACTTAGCCATTGCCTGTTACAGAACAGGATTCCCTCCAGCATGACTTCAGACATTAGCTGAGCCCATGCCATGTTGTGTTGTGGCCCGTTTGCATGCTTGTGGGAGCCCTACACAATATTAGGCAGGTGTACTAGTTTCTTTGGTTCTTCAGTGTATTCACAGTACACTCGTGAAATGGTCGTATTGGAAAATCCCCATTTCATCATTATCTGTGTCCCTTTCCTCATGCATCAACTTTAACACTACGTTCAAACTTATTTAAATCTTGATATCCTGCCATTGTAGCAGCAATAACTGATCTAACAACTGTAACAGACACTTGTGTTACATGGGTAATGCCAACCACAGCACCATATTCTGCCTGTTTACATATCTCTGTATTTGAATACGCATGCCTATACCAATTTCTTTGGCACTTAAGTGTATATGAAGAATATAAACTGCAGTATTTCCTTAAAATATTTGCAGATCAGAACTACAGGACTTTAACATTCTCACAGATAAGAAAGTCAATAAATGAGGTCATCTTCACAGCCTGTATAAAACTCTCCCAATGTATAAAAGGCTTTATATTTTAGTCACTTCTTTGTAACATTTTTAAAAGAAAATAATGGAAGGCAATGAATTAAAAAACTTAACTCCAACATACTGGTAGCTGTTAATTCTCTTCTGAAGCCTGGCTGCTGATGTGCCTATGTTTTCTTTATGTTGTATGTTATGTAGATGAATGAATTTCTTCGGGTACATTTTTGTTGATTTCTTTTATGAGTAATAACAAATGAATATAAATAATGATGGGGCAGTCAGTATTTTTGGTTTTTTAAAATGCACTCTGCATGAAGCCCTACTATCAGAAATTCCTAAGCTGCACCTGATGGCCTTTTTTGCCAAATAAAAGATTTTCTTTGCTCCTGGTGAGTTGCCCCACAGTAATACTCCATATATTAAGTGTGTATGGAAGAAGGCATCATACGAATTAAGGAAAATATTATCACTTAACACAAGTTCTAAGTCTGCCCAACAAATAGGTGACTCTCGCTAGCTTTTAACATAAAAATTTTGTATGAATCTCCAGAGTTCATCTTGAGTCAAGGTGAATACCAGGGAGCTTTGCCAATTTATTATCTGTCTCTATGTTGCATAGACTGAAGAGAAGATTTATTGTTTTGCCAGGAATGATTATTAATGTACTGATTCCAAACCAGTCATTAGTTGCTCTTAATTGTTCTTCACTTTGTGATTTTAATGTATCTAAGCCCTTACATGCAATTATAAAAGTAGTATCACCTGCATAAAGAACTGCTTTACAAGATCATTTACATAAATGATAAACTACAAAGGTCCAAGTACAGATCCCTTTGGAACAGCTCTTGTAATATTTAGTGGCCCCGATCTTAAGCTGTTGAAGTCTGATTTCTACCACTCAAGTAAAATTCAATGAAAGAAAGTACTTTGCTTCTCATGCCATTTTGCCATACCTTTTGTATTAAGATTTTGTGATTCACCAAATCAAAAGTCTTACTAAGATTCACAAGTGTAGCATGAGCAGATAATCTGTGTTCAGAAGAGTTTAATATAAGTAATACAATATTTTTGATTGTCTTAACTGCAGACAGACCTGACCTGAATCCATATTGGGATTCTGGAAAAAATTCATGACAAGCTAAATGCATAGAAATTTCTAACTGTGTACATTAATCTACTATTTTTGACAGTACAAGTGATATAGGACAGAAATTGTAAGGGCTTGACTTGTCACCCTTCTTGTGTAAGGGCAAAACGACTGTTATTTTTAGGCAGGGTGGAAAGCAACCCTCTTCAAATGTCCAGTTAGTCAGTGTGCACAAAGGAGATGTCTGCTATTTTTTTAAAATAATGTAATTGGATAAGTCATAATAATCTCCATTTTTGAATTGCTTAATTTTGCTATATATTTCTTGGACCTTAACTGTTGGCCATTTATCAGTTTTTGTTAATTTTGTAAGTGTTTCAGGAATGCATTTCTACCATGAAAGCTTTGTTTAATTTCACATTTTTGAGAGACATCTATGCTTGACCTAGCTACATTTGAGGCATTTACAAAAAAGTCATTAATTCATCAGGTGTAATACTGACATCACTTGAAAGATTTCTATGGTTCTTACTTTTACCTATTTCAGCCTTCACAACCTTCCAGACAGCTTTGCTCTTATTGTGGGCATACTAATATATCCATCATTTGCATGACATTTGGCATGTTTAATCTCTGCCCTGTATTTACTTTTTATTTTTATGTTCTTCACTTTATGACATTTCTTTGATTTATCTTAGTAAATCATGATTAGAGATCTAAGTTTTTGTAATTCAGGTGTGAACCATTTACATACAGATGTCTGTAAAGACTTTATTGATGAAGAGCTGCATCTTCTAGCTACTTCAGGAGAACATTGT
This sequence comes from Schistocerca piceifrons, assembly GCF_021461385.2. Lineage (NCBI taxonomy): Eukaryota > Metazoa > Arthropoda > Insecta > Orthoptera > Acrididae > Schistocerca > Schistocerca piceifrons. Next base: position 290,947,413 of record NC_060149.1, on the reverse strand, counting down.
TTAAATGTATTGGAAAGTGCAGTAATAAATTTGTGAAAGACATCATCAATATTAACACAGTCGTAGATTATTGCTTGCCATCTTATCATTTGTAGCTTGGTCCTGTAATCACATTTGTGTTGTTAATTATCTTGAGTTGTTCAGTCTGCCTACAAACAGTTTGAGTATTATTGACCATAAGTTTTAGTAAAATGCCTTTATGGTCAGATAAGAAGTGGATATCAAACAATTTTACCTCAAAACTGCATTTATCACTATTGGTTATGTGACATTATTGTAATAGGAGTGCTGTTTTGTTGGATTATCATTAGTACAGAACATGTCATGTGATCTTAATGCATTAAGAGAATAGGGATATTTTGAAGCCTTGGTTTTGGTATCAATGTTGATATCCTCCAAGATTAAAAAGGTTATGCTTAGTGTATTTTTTCTAACATTATGATCAGTTTTTTTAGTCTCTTGATGAGTAATTCAATGTTACTATTTGGGGTAAAATACAATGATACAATAATAAGTTGTAGGGAGAACAGTATTGTAGCAGCAGCTTCAAAAAGTTGTCCATCAAGTTACTGCAGTGAGCTCTGAGGTTGGAACTACTCTCATGAAGCAACAAAAAGTATATCTGGGATTTTTTTTATTTTCAGCACAAGACTATATAGTAGTGAGGCAGTGTGCTCAATGCCACGACCTTGGTCATCTGGCAAAACATTGAGAAAAACAAGTAGTAATTTGTGGACACTGAGGAAGAAAGCCTTATCAGAAAAGACAGCAGTAAAATCAAACAAGTGGCAAAGAGGAGGAGGAACATTGAAAGAGTGAGGAACTTCTTGCAAAATGTGAGTAGTAAGTACCATAGAAAAGAGCATATGACACAGGAGAGAAAGTTATGGTGAAAATTCAGTACTATATGGTATAAGAGAGAAGCACAATCACAGGCAGATATAGGTGTGACATATGATGTAAGTGAGGAGGATTTGTTGACACAAACTGCACCATTTTATTTAGAATATGACAGCACACAACCTGAGGAAAATACTGCCCAGCCTACAGAAGTAAAAGAAGATTTGCCAATGCAGAATATAGCTCTGCAGCAAAAACAGTATGAGTCTCAGAGCCAGTTCATACAGGAAACAAACACCTACTACAGAGAAGTAGGCAAGAGAACACAGACCAGAATAGATCCACAACAGATTTATGAAAGCATAGAGAATGTGATACAGTTCATTTGACTGAAAGAGTGGATGATGCTTACACAGCATTAAGGCATCTTGTAAGGAATATGTACCCAAAAGGAGAGTATATTACTTTTCCTGTACCTGATTTCATAGATAGAATCCATCTCAAAGTGAACAGTCTGTCAACAGAAGTGAGAAAACTGTAGAAATTATTGACACAAGTTTCTGCCGCAAGAAATGAATTATTTACCTCAGATACATTGTACAAGCACTTTGTGATGGTGCATGGTCATATAGCATGGGATTACAGGTGAGAATGATCAGCTTGTATAATACATACCCACCATCCCTAATGGAGATAAAAATAGGACAATTTAATGCCATGTGACGTGCCAGCATATTGCATGAGGCTAGAAGAGTAGAAGAAGAATTGAAGTTAGATGTATTGTGTCACCAAGAACCATACACTAAGGTAGGAAAGGTTCACAGTATGCCAATAACTGCCCAGATATTCACTCAAGTGCAACATCCTGTGACAGCAATAACAGTATTTAACAAAGTCATAACAGCGGCAAAAATATCACAATATTGTTCAGAACATGTAATATGCATGGAAATATTAACCAGAAAGGAGAGGTCCTTCCTGGTTTCCATGTAGTTTCAATTTATTGATGAGATCAATGAGTATCTGGTTAGCCACCTGGGATAATTAAGCCTCTTGTGTACTACACTGATGCAAGTGTGAAATCAGTAATGTGGTACAGCCACCTGACTGATGACCATGGAAGGCAACTAGAAGAAGGGCTATGGGGAGTAACTCTCAATTGGCTCACCTCTTACTTTAGCAATATACAGCAAAAGGTCATTATTCACAATGTTGAGAATGGCTATGATGTGGGGTCTGAGTGGGGTACGGTCAAATGGGGGAGGGGGGGGGGGGGGAGGGGATGCCCCAGGGATGAGTCTTAGCAGTAAACCATGCACTTTCAAATCAAAACTGATGAGTTTCCTCATGGGTCACTCCTTCTATTCTATTGAGGAGATCCTTGAAAGATTAAGCTGATTCTTGTGTTATATTGTTGACTGTGTTTACTGAAACTTATGGCTTGACTTTTATTGGGTCCATAAACATTTTATTTTTATCTGTTGTTACTTTTATGTTGTATTTTCATGTACTGACACGTTTCATGACCTTGGAGATTTGCTCCTCAATTTTTTCCTGTGGAACTTGACGTGTAAATAAATAAATAAAAGCTCAACTTACAGGTATTGCCTACAATTTGCAATCCATCAGCTTATGAGGGGAGGGTTGGAGGAATGTCAGATATAGATGTCACTCAAGCAAATACAGCAGCAGTGTGCCATGTGAAAGGCTGGAAGGTTGAGAGTGGAATGAAATCATACACTATACCACCACTGGAAGGGAAATCCAAGACACCACAGAAAACGTTCGCATAAGGCAGAATTCAACATCAAGATTTGAGAAGGTCCAAGAAGTCCATTTCTGGGTGATGTTGTACACGTTACAGTGCAAGGATTTACACTGGTCATACACAGAACAATGGAGGCATCAATACCTAACAGTAGAGGTCCTTCTAGAAGAGAACCTTGTATCTGAACCACAGCCAAAATTAAGATGTGAAACAAAAAGAAGTCGTACCAGAGCAGCAAGACCCAAGAAGAAAGAATCTGAAGGCTGCAGAGATAGAGGGATGTTAAACAATGTTTTAAGGAGGAGTTATGGAAAACAAAAGCGGAACGATGGAAGCAATCCGCACAGACTAACTTAGAAACCAAACATAGTGGTACATCATACAAAATAGTCTGTGAGAAAATATGATCACCAACAGTCATATCCATGCTGAAATGGAATGACTGGATGGTAACAGAAAGTTGGAAACAGTCACCTGCCTCACTAATGCAAACACTGTCTTCTGATGACAGAGAAGAAGATAAGATAAAGGATCAGTGTGAAATATGAAAAATGTTGGTTATGGGAAGATTATAAAAACATTAGGCTTGTGTACTACCCCTTTGCACAGGAAGAAATTAGGCAAATGGCATGGAAGAATGCTGAAGTGGTGATAAGTAATAAAGGGCAAGATAAGGATCTGAAGATAGCCAAATCCTACTGCCCAATTTGTCTTTTGAATGTTCTTGGCAAGATATATGAAAAACTATTATGCAAGAGATTACAAGATCATAAACTGCTATACTGAATGAGCCCTCACAAGTACGGTTTAGGAAGAGGCAAGTCAGCTGAAGACACTATTAATAAGGTGATCTCACTAGCAACAGATACACACCGTCAGGTGGCTTGCGGAGTATGGCTGTAGATGCAGATGTAGATTCTACATATGCTCTAGCAATGATTATCTATACTGTTGGTGTTTTCAATAACCTACGGTGGCCGTCTTTCTTTGGTCCCCTTAGAGATTTGGAGTTTCCAGAGGTGCTGTACAACTGCCTAATAGACTATTGCATGTGAGACATGCCCCGTTAATACGCCCATGAAAAGCAATAATGGAGATAATGACGAAAGGCTGTCCACAGGAATCAGTGTATGATCCAGAGTTTTGGGACATAGCACTAGAGCCCATGCGACATAAGTTGCATGGTAGTGGTAACATAAGCAGACTAGTTGCATCTACAGACACTGTCCATTGTAAGCAGTGACTTGCAGAAAAATTATACAACAAAAATGTAATGCAGTGCTCCATGAACTTCAAGGACACTGTAAAAGTGTCAGACTGTCACTAGCACCCCACAAATCTATGTACCTCCTGCTGAAAGGGAACCTAGAAAGAATCACTAAAATAAAATTAAATGATGTAAAGATTAGAAGAATTGCAATAACAAGATATCTAGGGGGATTCCTGGATGAACACTGTAACAGATTTTATGTTTTACCAGATTCTTGATATTCACAGTACACTCATGAAATGGTCATACAGGAAAATCTCCACTTCAGCACTATCTCAGGGTTTCTGTGTCCCATCGCTCATGCGCCAACTACAACACCATGTTTAAACTCACTTAAATCTTTATAACCTGTCATTTTAGCAGCAGTAATCAATCTAACAACTGCACCAGACACTTGTTGCCTTATATAGGCATTTCTGACCACAGAACCATTTTCTGCCTGTTTACATGTCTCTGTATTTGAATAAGCATGCCTATACCAGTTTCTTTGGTGATTCAATGTATCAGGAATCCAGCAAAACATCAAATCTCTGACATTGCTGTGGCCAGAAAATGATCCTGCAGGAACAGGACCATTGACAACTGAAGAGAATTGTTCAATGTGACAGAAGTGCAACCCTTCTGCATATTGCTGCAAATGTCAATGCTGGACCATCAACAAGTGTCAGCGTGTAAACTATTCAACGAAACATCACTGATAAGGGCTTTCAGAGCTGAAGTCCCACTCGTGTACCCTTGATGACTGCATGACACGAAACTTGCCTAGCCTGACAACACCAACATTGGGCTATTGATAACTGGAAACATGTTGCCTGATCAGACGAGGCTCATTTCTAATTGTATTGAGCAGATGGACATGTATGAGTATGGAAACAACCTCATGAATCCCTGGACCCTGCGTGTCAGCAGGGGACTTCTCAAGCTGGTGAAGGCCCTGTAATGGTGTAGGGCATGTGCAGTTGGAATGATATGGGACCCGTGAAACATCTAGATATGACTCTGGCAGGTAACACATACATAAGAATCCTGTCTGATCACCTGCACCCATTCATATCTATTGTGCATTCTGATGGACTTGGGCAATTCCAGCAGGACAATGAAACACCTCACATGTCCAGAATTGCTACTAAGTGGCTTCAGGAACACTCTTCTGAGTTTAAACACTTCCGCTGGCCACCAAAATCCCCAGACACGAACATTATTGATCATATCTGGGATGCCTTGCAACGTGATGTTCAGAAGAGATCTCCATCTCCTCGTACTCTTAAGAATTTATGTACAACATTGTAGGATTTATGGTATCAGTTCCCTCCAGCACTACTTCAGACATTAGTTGAATCCATGCCACATCATGTTGTGGCACTTCTGCATCCTCATGAGGGCCCTACACAATATTAGGCAAATGTGCTAGTTTCTTTGACTCTTCTGTGTAAATTGTATTTTTTCTATAGACTGTATTTAATTTATTTCACTACGATGACATCAGTTACATCATAAAATGTTTAAATATGGAATAAAATGATTTGATTTCTTGATATTAGACCTGTCCTGAATCATACTGTGAAGCCAGTTTTGAAGCTTTCCTTGGTAGGCTCATTCTCAAGGTCCTGCTTGTATATATGTAACAATTGTGCCTTAGTGTCTTTGCATGTGTATCCTCTGCAATGTCATGTAGTATCATTAAGGTCTCTTTTTCTCAGGCTGTTCATATTTATGTGTCTCTTACACCTTTTTGTCATTCATCATCTCTGCTGTGGCACTTTGTGTAGCAGTTCCAGGTTAACTACATTATTGGTTTGCTTCATACAAATTTTCTCTTTGGTGTGGTTTATTATGGTCATTAATTTTTGTTGCACTCCCTTTGTCTTTTCATTCATTCTTGACTTTATAACAATTTGTTTTGTTGCATTGTTTGTGCTGCTGTGATTTTAGCAGCTGGGGCTGTTTTTGCTGCATTTCTATTAAATGGCACCATTATCACTGCACTTGCATATGTTTTCTTTTGTTTGTGTAAATCTTCTCCATAATTGTCATTTTATTTTTGTGGTTGTTGCAACGTTCCAATTAATAATGTCTGCTCTAATGCCTATTGTGATATTTTCCCCTTTAATTCCACTTTTAATTTACTCTTTTTTTACCTGTATCTTTTTTTGCTCATGTCAGTTCGCACTATTCCTTTCCATGTAACCATCTTGACTACATATGTTTGCCCATTTGATGTCAAACACATTGCAGTGCACAGCCTCTCCATATTAAGTTGTACTGCTCACTTGCATATGTCGCTTTCTGTTGAGTCACCAGAAGCAGCACTGTATGTGTCAGTTGTGGCTTGCCTCACACTGGCTGTGGCTGATTGGGAAGGCAAAGCAGCTTTCAGTGGATGCCTGGCACAACACTGTGGTCTGCATGCCTCTTCTCAGCCGATGTAGAACTGTACCACAGATGGTGTGGAGCAGGCTTTGGGCACAACAACTGTAGAGTGACAGTTTGGACAATTTATTATTTAAAAACATCTATTAGATTAAATTTCACAAATGCTATTTAATTTAACATTCCTGGAGAAAAAGCCATAAATTTTAAAAGTTTTTGGGTCTGACATTTCATGAGCAGTTCACGTGGTTATCACATCTTAAGAACATTAAATAGATGGGATCTATGTCTTCAGTAGGCCATCTTATCTTAAGAGTACTGATGCTGTTCGCCATGAGGGTTTCAGCTGGTGAAAAGAGCATATAGCACAATTCTGATCACTAACCTCTGTGTTGAGGCTTGCAAACAACTGCTCATCGCCTAGCAGTGGATCCTCATGATGTGTCATGTATGCAATTAGTCTCCACCCCATGAACCCGGCATTCCATACAATTCCTCACCCTCCAATAGAGCAAATATTCAGAAATAGGCCATGAGCAGCAAAGTGATTCAGGATTTTCGTGTGGCAGGACTTAATAGCTCTTAATGCGGATCATATTTCTGTGCTTCATCGAGGTTGGAGTCATTCACTGCTTGGTTAATAAGGAGATCCAGAATTATTTTAGATTTATCAGTGTCATTTACACTGATGAGTCTAAGCAGGATCATTCCATTGGATGTGCTATGTTCTTTCCAGAATATGTTCTCAAGATTCACTTACCTGGTACATTCACAGTGTACAATGCTGAATTATTGGGTTGGTGCATAAGTTTGTAGCATTTTTCTGTAAGTTAATAAGCACAACAGATACACTCAGCAGAGACTTTATTCATCAATGTTCTCTTTCAATATGTACAACACTCTGTCAATGCTGAAGTGACTTTTTGATTCTGCGATGGTAGAAATTGTGTGGTTTTGAGGCAAAGAACTTGTTGGGCCATGTTTGGAGTGCATTTTCATCTGTAAAGGAAGTTCCTTGAAGGTTGTTCAATAGACAACAGAAAAGGCGAAAATCTGAGGGCACAAGATCAAGTGAATAAGGTGGGCATGGAATGACTTCCCAACCCAACTGCTGTATAGTGTTTTTTGTCAGTAGCAGAATGTGGGAGGGCTTTATCATGGAGTAGCATCACTTCATGCAGTCTTACAGGTCACTGTACTTGGATTTCATGTACTAAACCTCTCAGTTATTGATGACAAATATCAGCAGCGATGGTTACATCTTGGGGAAACATTATCTTTTGTGGGTGCATACAGGTCTTTGTATGGGGAGTTGCTATTTTGTTTGGGCTTAACCATTCTTTTCCTTATGTTAGCAAAATGACATCATTTCTCATCACCAGTAATGATAGAGGATAGAAATGGTCAGTGTTGTTCATGAGCCAATTGGCGATGAGCAAGCAGAGATACACATACGACCGACCACCCATTGATTTTTGTGATTTTGGTTAGAGCATATGGTACCCACATACCCAATTTTTGAACCTTCTCCGTTGCGTGCAAATGTCACATGATGGTGGAATGATCACAGTTCATCACATTTGACAGTTCTCAAGTAGACTGATGTAGATCATTGTGGATTAATGCTTTTAAAAGCTCTTCAACAAACACTGAAGATCTTCCTTAATGTGGAGAATCACTAATGTCAAACTGTTCCCTCTCAAAATGAGGAAACCATTTTTTTGCCACACTCTGTCCAATGGCATTATCCTCATACACGGTGCAAATGTTTCTGGATGCCTCCGCTGCGTTCACCCCTCAACTGAACTTCAACAGAAAAATGTGTTAGAACTGCTCCCATTTCCCCACTTGGCACTCCATTTTCTAGCATCCACAGCTCCACTCACTATCTCCAAATGACAAAATGACGATATGTAAACTCAAAGAGCAACAGTGAACTACAAATAAAAAATGACAATTGATAAATAAACCCATAGCAACTGGAATACCAGCACGCAAAACAAAAGTGCTTATAGCTTATGCACCAACCTAATATGTGTGATCTTGACTGCAATGGAACAGATGCAGTGTCTTCATGCTACCAAATTCCTCATCTGCACTTACTCCCTAAGTGCCCTTCAGGCTATCCTTCACATGTACCAAGCAGAAAAGTATCTTCAGCTGATCCATGAGACCATTTTCCACTTACATAGGCATGGCAAGGAGGTATCATTTTGCTGGGTACCAGGGCACATGGGCGTTCAGGGTAATGAAGCAGCAGATGCTGCAGCTAAGAATGCCTGCTTGGAAAATACAATTTCTGGATGTGCTGCCCCCATACATGCAATTATCTCACTGCTGACATGGAGGGTCATGCATCTGTGGAAGGTGGAGTGGTTAGGATTGAGGGACAACAAGCTATGGCTAGTGAAGCTAACAACATGGCCGTGGCATTCCTCCTCCCAACCAGTGTGCCAAAAGAAACTACTCTATCCTGTTATGGTTGGATTCCTTCTTCAGCAAGAGGATCTACCAGTATGCAGTTTTTATCATGTACAGATATCTGTGCACCACATTTTAACAGAATGTGTTTCATGCCACTCCATGAGGGCTGCAACCCACTTACTAACTGACCTGCCATCTATTTTAGGTGATCAAAAATCAAATGTGGTCCATGTTTTAGGATTCTGTATGATGTCCGGTCTTCCCAGTGGTACCTTAGGTAAAAGTTTTTAATGTGTTTCCAGGGGGGTTGCTTCATCTGTATACTTTTCACAAAACAAAACCAAATTCATCTCCCATCAGTTGAGTACAAGTGCTGATGACCTCACCACTGAGCACCCATTATGTTTCAGCACCTGTCACCTGAGAGCATGCAATAACAGACATCATCACTTGAATGCCTGTCAATTTGAACAAGTGCATTGCTAAACATTAAAACTGCAACACTGGAAACAATAGTAAATAACTACATCTTTCTTACTGTGTGCATACTGTACGACAGGAAGAATACATGATTAAGTTTGTAGGTGCTTGGAAGTATACAGGGTACAAAATTTAGTAAACAGAGCTGGCAGCATAGTGACACTAATTCAACAGTCAAAACCAGCTTGGATAATAGACAAGCATACATCATTTCATGCTGCTGTAACTCAGTGCAAGAATTAATCAGTTATATTAGCTGGTGAGTGGCGGCATGCCAGTCTCTCAGCAACCTACAACCCGATGTATTCGACTGGTGAGAGATCTGGTGAACATGCTGACTAGTGCAGCTGTCAAACAGCCTCTTTATCAAGATAAGTCACACACCACAAGCAACATGCAGTCTAATATTATTGTGTAAATGACAGGAAGAATGATATGGTGATCGCATAGGTAGAGGACAGCCATTAACATTAACACTTCAAAAATGTAATATCTGCTGTCGAAATTGCTGACTATAAGAGCCAGAGGTGATCGTGTTGTGTAATAAACACTTCCCCTTTCATCACACATGTTGCTGGACCTGTATGATGATGATGTATGTGATCTGGCAATGTTCATGCTCCTTGGAACCTCCACACAAGCGTACTTCTATTGTGATGCTATGAACGTAACCAGGATACATTTGAAAAGACAATGTGGTGCCATCCCTGCGTCCAGCATTATTTAGTAGACTACTCGACATGCCTCACTCTGATACCATGTTGAGGACAGTTGACTTATTAGTGACAGTATGAAATTTTTTAACCAAATAGTTGAGATTATGAAATGGAAATTTATATTTATTAAGTGTAACATTTCTATATTTCACATGTTCCATACAAATCTGATTAAAAAGACCTTCCATCTTAATTCAAACTCAATAGAACTACATGAACTGTATTTGATGGTGGTAAATTTGATTTTGCTTTAACTGATTAGAAGGGAAACCTGGCAAGCATGGGTTACCGTTAGAATGAATTTGGGGCTAAGGAGCTCGGCCGATAGTTTGGAACAGAACAACAGTGGCTGGTGTGCTGCCAGTACTCCGGACACAGTCACACTGCCCATGTGGATACCTGCTTTGCTACAAACAAGCCCATTTCCTGACTCATTGGAAACAGTGTTTTGAAACTGTTCTCATTGTGCAACATTCATTTCTCTTGAACACACATAAATACACTCCTGGAAATGGAAAAAAGAACACATTGACACCGGTGTGTCAGACCCACCATACTTGCTCCGGACACTGCGAGAGGGCTGTACAAGCAATGATCACACGCACGGCACAGCGGACACACCAGGAACCGCGGTGTTGGCCGTCGAATGGCGCTAGCTGCGCAGCATTTGTGCACCGCCGCCGTCAGTGTCAGCCAGTTTGCCGTGGCATACGGAGCTCCATCGCAGTCTTTAACACTGGTAGCATGCCGCGACAGCGTGGACGCGAACCGTATTTGCAGTTGACGGACTTTGAGCGAGGGCGTATAGTGGGCATGCGGGAGGCCGGGTGGACGTACCGCCGAATTGCTCAACACGTGGGGCGTGAGGTCTCCACAGTACATCGATGTTGTCGCCAGTGGTCGGCGGAAGGTGCACGTGCCCGTCGACCTGGGACCGGACCGCAGCGACGCACGGATGCACGTCAAGACCGTAGGATCCTACGCAGTGCCGTAGGGGACCGCACCGCCACTTCCCAGCAAATTAGGGACACTGTTGCTCCTGGGGTATCAGCGAGGACCATTCGCAACCATCTCCATGAAGCTGGGCTACGGTCCCGCACACCGTTAGGCCGTCTTCCGCTCACGCCCCAACATCGTGCAGCCCGTCTCCAGTGGTGTCGCGACAGGCGTGAATGGAGGGACGAATGGAGACGTGTCGTCTTCAGCGATGAGAGTCGCTTGTGCCTTGGTGCCAATGATGGTCGTATGCGTGTTTGGCGCCGTGCAGGTGAGCGCCACAATCAGGACTGCATACGACCGAGGCACACAGGGCCAACACCCGGCATCATGGTGTGGGGAGCGATCTCCTACACTGGCCGTACACCACTGGTGATCGTCGAGGGGACACTGAATAGTGCACGGTACATCCAAACCGTCATCGAACCCATCGTTTTACCATTCCTAGACCGGCAAGGGAACTTGCTGTTCCAACAGGACAATGCACGTCCGCATGTATCCCGTGCCACCCAACGTGCTCTAGAAGGTGTAAGTCAACTACCCTGGCCAGGAAAATCTCCGGATCTGTCCCCCATTGAGCATGTTTGGGACTGGATGAAGCGTCGTCTCACGCGGTCTGCACGTCCAGCACGAACGCTGGTCCAACTGAGGCGCCAGGTGGAAATGGCATGGCAAGCCGTTCCACAGGACTACATCCAGCATCTCTACGATCGTCTCCATGGGAGAATAGCAGCCTGCATTGCTGCGAAAGGTGGATATACACTGTACTAGTGCCGACATTGTGCATGCTCTGTTGCCTGTGTCTATGTGCCTGTGGTTCTGTTAGTGTGATCATGTGATGTATCTGACCCCAGGAATGTGTCAATAAAGTTTCCCCTTCCTGAGGCAATGAATTCACGGTGTTCTTATTTCAATTTCCAGGAGTGTAGTTAATAGTTAATGTAGCAAAGTAATATAAACAATATGATTTGGAATGTATTTTGTGAGTTAACATGTATGCTAGTGAGCTGTTGGCACAGCAGAATTATTGAAAGCATAAGTTGGGAGTCAAGTCACACTGGACAGTGCAGCCTCAGCTGGCAGGGAGAGGTGGGTGGAAGCAAGCTGTCACAAGTATGTGTGTGATTCTTCACAGATGCTGGGGAGGAGCAGTTAGTTAGCCATTTTGAGGGCAAGGGAAAAGAAGAAGACACTAAATGTGGCAGCTGTTGCAAAATGTCAAACAATGGATACTGCATAATAATTAACATGCAAAACCAATATAACAATGTAATTGTGGCACTGAGGTGCATGTATTGGGACTTTAATATCAATTATATTATAAGAGCTACAGAAGTTACACTGGCACTGTAAATGTTTTTTATCATGCACACCATTAAACATTAATAATTCCTGAATGCTTCACACAATCTTTATGATCAAGGTGATGGATCATTGCTGAGGACACTAGCTATCAACATTGAAACTCACATGTCTGTATATATTTTATTTATTGGATTATTTCACATTTGATGTTCGTTTAATCACAACAATGTGTCAGAACACTGTATTCTCCACACATACACAGAAAACGAATGCAGCACAACATCCCTTGTACATTTTTCTATGAAACCATATATTGTATTTATAGTTAATAAAGTTATTTCTTATTTAAATAATTAAATGTTAATTCAGTCTATAATAAAGAAAGTGGTAATATGTACATAAAATTTAGAACCACTATCAAATAAAGTGCAAAACAATGCTTCTATTGAGCAGGCCATCTTTACAAGAATCTAATTATCATTAATATTGAGCATAGCTGTGCATATTTCATGTTTTAATTAATTCAAGGTGAGTTGTCAATGGTCTGGGGGGAACTGGCAGAGAAAGACATTTCTTTTAACATATTTGTTGTATTTATGAATTATGGATATTTTAGTTAAGGTCTATTTTATAAAATTTGGTGGGCATACTGAGGGCTTATAAAGGAGCACATATGGTGATTATGCATTGACTGGTCATTCTGCATTGAGTGGTCATTGACATAACGTGCATGTTGCAGAGCTGTTGGTGCGGTTTAGAACTCTTAAAGCTATAGGTTTCAAGTGGAAAGTGTCCCTCAAATACTTTAACTTACATTCATACTTAGAAGAATTCTGAGCTGAATGGGACTTACAGTCTGTGACCCATTTGGGACTTGTACATTTTGCAACTGTTAGTTAATGAACAGCAGTGAACTATGAATTATTCCACCAGCAATTTTGGAATTATTTCTGGAAGGCAGTTGGAATCTACTCATGATCGCACAAGTTTTGATGTGTTAATCACTATATTGAACTTTATTTATTTGTGAGCTGGTGATTATTTTGTGTACAGTTTAGCAGAATGGAACTTGATATTTTGCAAACCACTGATGTTTAGTTAGTAACTGGGGAATCTGCCAGTACTTAAATATGTAGATACACAATCTTGACAGCAGTGTATTTTTTTTTTTGAAAGGTCAGTATGTAACAGTCTTTTCATTGTGCTTGTCTGGAACTCAATGTCTCAGTTTTATGGTGAGTAGTGTATATCCTTTTCATAATATTTGAATAAATCACCTGTTCATCCAATCTGAACTCTTTGGTGTTGCCTACAATCAGTTATCCAAAATAATACAACCATTTTTCACCATTTTATTGATATTTCATCTATTTTAACTTGTACTGTGTTTAATTTTGCATAATTTGCCAAAACTTAGATAATTTAAGCTTCAATATCACAAGTTAAAACAATCTTGCAGCAAATTTAACTGCTGGGCACGAAACCAGACAGTGCACTGCCTGATAGTAAGACAATATTGAGCTAATATAGAGTCATGCATTTGCCCAACTGAGTGTCTGTAAAGTATGTCATTCACACTTGAAATATGCAATTGCGTATTCTTGTCTGAATCATTTGGTGATGCAAGAATGAAGCACACAGTGGGGTTTTCCAGCCTTGGACATTAATTTATCCATGGTACAATTACTATTGGAGTTTTTGTACAGAAATGAATTAAGTGATTTTTCACCCATAAGCTCACAATCAGCATATTCTGTGATCCAGTCACAAATCTAAGGCATAAAAGGCAGTTTTGTGTGTGGGCACCACACTAAAGATTTTGCAGCAGTTGTCTGCATATAAGTGAGGTAGCAGGGATTAGGTGTGGGTAAGTTAGGAAGAAGAAGACAGCAGTAGATAGTGGGTGGAGTTTTGCCAAGCACGTAAAACCAAGAGCAGCAATGGGGACTTCAATGATGGCATGGGAATTGACTACAGCACCAAGGGTCTTCAGTTTCAGCATCAACAGCAACTTTATCTCCAGCAACAGCAGCAGAGCAGAAGCAGTCAACATGACTGACAAGCTAAGTACTGACATTGAAAATGTTAATACATGTGAATTAATAGATTTGCTGTCAGAAAAGGACTTTGGCATGATTCAACAATCACAAAGTTTATGTGAAGCAGATAATATTAGTGGGCCAGATAGTCCAAGATCAGAATGTGGAAGTGTGGGCATGAAAGATTCAGTAGTGAAGTTAACGCAAATGATTTCAAAAGTAGCTAGGGATCTAAAGTCTAACATGGTGCAAATTAAGTCTGGATTAAAATTCAAGATTGATCATAGAAACACTGAATTAAACACTCAGTTATAGGAATTAGTATCCATAATTAATAATGACCATACAGAAATCGTTGATTCTATTAGGGTAATTTCTAAACCTGAAATCAATTATGAGGTTTAAAATGTTAAAACTGAAATTAAGGAAATATTAGCAAACAGGGGAAAATGGAATAGTTGAAGCAGGAAAGTTATTGGAAGAAGTCGGCGTTGTTGACAACAAATTTGATTCGGTAGAAAAACCAGTAGGAAATGAAGTTAACACGATACAGATAAGACATGTAAAACTGTGGAGGGCTGCGAGCCACAGGAAAATACATTTGAGGAGGTAACTAAGCAGATGAACAGTAAATTAACAGGGAAAATAGCTGATTGCCAGATTAAAGATGTAATAGGTGGAAATCTTGTTGAGGATGAAATCAGAGACAAATCAATGAAGTGGGAGCAGCAAATAGAAGTTGCATTTTTGCTAAGGATCAGAATTTTAATTACAATAAGAATTGTCAGAATAATAAGGGTTTTCAGCATAGGTATAAGGATTGCAGGCTAATGTTTACAGAGCTGGAGATTCACGGGCAAACCCTAAAAGGGTTTGGGACATTGAAGTGGGTCCCATAAGAACAGTTGAGAAGTATGACTACAGGATAATATGATCTGGAATTGTCACCATTTAAGTTACTTGTGATCAAAAGCTGTTTTCTGATACCACCAGTGATTTCTTTTGTTTATTTATTTATTTATTTATTTCATCATACAATTTCTATATTTAAGCCAAATTTCCTCTGTAGCAGAGCTAAAAAAAAGCAAAATATGCAGAATTTTAAAAATTATTGATGAAATATCATGAGGAGATACATCATTAAACCCCACTAATTACATGTGATTAAGAGTAACAAGGATTGATTGGATTTTTTATTTTTTTTTTATTTATTTATTGCTGCCATTATTTTTGCTAAAAATGTATTATGTCACACATTTCACTTGGAAACTTTATATGTATAACTCAATTTATTTGCACTGCACAGTGATCAGTTATTTCATTCCATTGTTGATTTGCTATAATTGTTCGAGCTAAAGAAAAGATAGATACAGACCTTCACATTAATCCTCTCCTACCTGAAGGCACTTGAAAGTCCCATTCAGTTTCTGGTGGCATATAACAGCTTGGAGTTGAATTCATGCACTGGCATCCTGTTGGTACATCTGTGTACTATTGTAGCACAGAAAACTTCTTGGCTGTGATAGTTCAATACCTTGGCCCACAGAGGACAGAAAAAACTGACAGATTGTTGTGCCACTATATTGCTCATTTCACCATAAGGGTTTATATGCATTGATGACATGAAAAGATATTATCATGTTTTGATGTTTATAAACTGATTTTTTATTGTTATACTTAATGTAAACTAATTCTGCTAATACAGTAAATAAATAACCTTATCAGGCACAATTAATATATCCTGACAAGACTCTGAAGTCCCACTTATGTTTGGTTATTTATTTACTGCATTAGCAGTATTAGTTTACATTAAGTATAACAGTAAAAAATCAGTTTATAAACACCAAAACATTATAATACACATTACAATGCACTACTCTGTTTTTAGTAGCTTTGGTAATTCTCTCCCAAAATATTAAACCATTTGGTATAGTTTTTCATAGATTGAGCAGGAAAGGGGTAATCGGTACTAAAGAGCAATCAGATACCAAATAACTCATCTGCGTTGTCTAAAAATATCACATTTCTAAACACTAGCAGTTATGACAGGACCTATTTCATAAGTCATGGGTGTCATCTACATCAGCGAGGTAAAAAGAAATTAACAGCACACATAATCATAGCAGTTCAAGTCTTAAATTATAGCAGTTATGAAGAGTATAGAATAGAAAGTGATATGAAACAAACAAAGCCTATAGAATGATACAAATGTTGCTGGACCACTGAGAAGCATTTTTTCAAAACTCAATAAATGCAAAAAAATAAATTTTTGAGGAAAGACATTTTTCAGATATCTTACTGAAATACTGAATACATAAACCAGATAATTTGACATTAACACAGATTTTGTAGGCATGATTCTGATTGTGTGTTTGACTTTTCAAAAATTTTCATTGTTTTCTTCAGAACAGATGGCCAAAGTCTCCAAGTTTTACAAAAGTTGATAAAGTCAAAGAGGGAAATTAAAAGTGTTGTTAATATACACACCCAAACTGATTTTTTCTTTTCTTTTTATCTTCAATATTATTTACAAAAAAAGCTACTTTATTGTCAATTTTGCACAGAAATATCATAATGTACTACAATATAACACTTTAGTATCACACTTGTCCATAAATGTTTGATAAGCTGATGTGTAAATTAGTGACAAATGCTATTGAAATAGAATACAAAATACTGACTATAATACTAAACAGGAAATCTATTTACCACTTTCAACTCTGTCCTTATAAAATTCTTGTGGTATATTAAAATGCCTCATAAGTTTTAAGACATCCTCCCTCTTTTCCTTAGTGATCATGTTCTCCTTTCCCAAGAGGGCAAGGAAGATAAGCTTCACTAGTGCACTTACCATATGTGAAGGGTGTCAGTAAACTGCTAGGCAACATCCTCAGCTGACGAGATTTCAAATGATTTCCTGCAGCAGCCATAGGATCTGCAACATGATAGGTTCTACCAAGGATGCAAACTAAACACTGCAGGAGTGCGGAGCTGCTTACAGCTTATCTTGTTCTAGGAAGTTCGTGTGGTGGAGAAAAAGTTGTGGATGTGTCAATGCAAAATTCGAGACACAATTGAAATTATTAAGCAACCAGACAACATTAGTAGAGCGGACAGCTACATATTTCCAGCATCCTAGCTACTGGCTATCCCTGTCTAAGGGACCGCAAGTGATCGCAAGGCCAAAGCCTCACCAGGCACTGATTTTCAGACTGTCGCCAATCACAGACAATCTGACTAGCCCACAAATAGCTTCTTTCCTACCCTCTTGTCTTTTGTCATGACTAGCCTCTTGTGTTCTAGGACCAATAAAGTTTCACAACTGTCCCTCTCTCTCTCTTTTATTTTGCAGAGAACTCTCTCACATTATCATTGACAACAATGTCCTAACATTGTTATTCTCCGTTTAGATCTCTGAGCAGCAAAGCACAGTTTGCATTTATTGAATTTTGCTTTAACTGGCTGAGAGCAAATATTGAATTTTCCAAGAACTCACAGTTTTCGACACCATATAACAACAGCAAATATAGCCTTTTGACAAAATGGTTTCAACAGGTCATGTGTGGCGCCAAGCTTGATTTGTAACTATCAAAATTTAAATTTTGAAAAACTGAGCATTTATCAACTTTTGAAAAAAATGCTTCTCCATTGGATTATCAGGGGGAACAGTTCAACAAAAGAAAAAGAAAATCCCAAAATCTAACATTTATACTGAAGATGGTTGGTACTGTACACATACCCTATAATGATCAAGATAATCATAAAACTGTACTAATAATATACCACCATAATGTCCAGTCACTATATAACAAAACAGATGAATTAAATGTGTTGAAAGGGAGTGGATTTCAAAATGTTTCCATATTGTTCCTTTCTGAACACTGGCACTATATAAACTCAATAAAAACATTCTCCCCCTAAATATTTACTCAGGTTGAGCTCCGCAGACTTACTGCAGATATGTGGGGGAGTAGATATCTGCTATAAAAATAATACAGAAGTCAGTAGTCTGCCAGTAAACCTCATACCTTACATTCTAAAATTCACAGAAGTTCTCCTGCACAACTTGCAGAATTAGTACTACTGGAAGAAAGGATATTGTTGAACTTAGCCACAGCCTTCAAGACTGTATCCAGAATTGTGTGCTCTTCAGTGAAGTGTGCACTGATATGAAAGTTCCTGGCAGATTGAAACTGTATGCTGGACTGAGATTTGAACCTGGGCAAGTTCTCTACTGACTGAGCTATCCAAGCACAGCTGACAAGCGATCCTCACAGCTTTACTTCTACCAGTATCTCATCTCCTGCCTTCCAAACTTCACAGAAATTCTCCTGCATAACTTGAGGGATTACGCCCCTGGAAAAGAGGATACTGCAGAGACATAGCTTAGCCACAACCTGGAGGACTGAAATTTCCACCCTGCAGCAGTATGTTGATATGAAACTTCTTGGCTGATTAAGACTTTGTTCCAAACTGGGACTCCAACGTGGGACCTTCGGCAAGTGATTTGCCAGCTGAGCTATGCAAGCATGATGCTAAGTATACTGATACTTATTTATTCCCATTTTAGTTTGAATCCTTCATGGCCACCATGCGTCAAGTATTTGAGTTTGAGGCCAAAGAAATACAGGCCATCTTTAGGAAGATTCGTTAACAGCAGTGTTACTTCCAGTGTACATTTGTGAATTATCCCGCTAATGGAAGCCGTTGAGGGAGGTGGTACCTATATCTCATAATTAACCCTCGTAAATCAACAATGAACTCTCATGAAGTATAAAATAAATTTTTCTTTAGATGGAGGTAAGTGATCAGTACAATTTCTCCTGTTTTGCTATTGGTGGCACATTGAATTCTGCCTGTACCATGCTAGTGAAAAAGTTGCCGAGACATCTGTAAACATAGCAGAGAGGTTAGAAATCGTATTTTAAACAAGAACTAGTAATTGGCATTCTGGCAATTTATATTATGATTCTCAAGATCACACAAAAACATGATGTTTATACTTTTTCCACTAGCTACTAGAAATTTAAAGCCCCAGAAAGAATTTCAGTTAATACTTTCTACCGACTATTTTATTGTGATAAAATTTTCCCTGTGCACCGAACTTGTCTACGTCTTCCACCAATTTGAAAACTAAAGACACTAACTTTTCGTCCTGACAAGTTAAGTCCCTTTACAATCACACAATTACACTTAACGCCAGCACAGTTCAGGAACTATACCACTTTTTATGCAACAGAACCTTCATTATAGCTGCCAGTGCATGTTCCTAAAATACAAGGTAAATGCAGGAAGGTGCACTCGTAAACCGTTGTATTTGACTTTTTTAAAAAAGTAACGTTAACCATGAAAAGCGTTACTGAAAATTAAAGAGTTTAGTCCAGAAGCGTATGCATTTTGCTTGAAGAGTTTTGGGAAGCCCTGACTCATTCCTCCATTTTATTCGTGGTCCCAAAAGTAACGTTAACCATGAAAAGCGTTACTGAAAATTAAAGAGTTTAGTCCAGAAGCGTATGCATTTTGCTTGAAGAGTTTTGGGAAGCCCTGACTCATTCCTCCATTTTATTCGTGGTCCCACGGATGATAGAGATAATCTGTACAATGTATTCCCTGAAGTATGTAGTTACTAATAGTAAACGTTTCATCGTGCTATGAATTTGAGGGTAAGAAAATAATCGAATGTAATTTACGTAACTAATAAGCTAGGATATAAAGATTTACATGAGGCCTACATCCATTTACTGGCAATTCTTTCACGGCATTCTTAGAATGCCAACCCCCCTCCTTTTTCCAGGCTTGGGACCGGCAACAGCAACTGTAGAACTACCAAAGTTGCTCTGCAAGTACTGTAGGCGGAGTTAAAGGTTTCACAATAGCACTACACAAATAAGACGTTAATAACTAATAGCCGCAAATGAAACCACAACATCTACAGGGGTAAAGGCAGTGTTAATCTCTCACAAATTGAACTTTTTTTTTGTAATTCCCCATCGGGGCGGGCTGGCAGCATCATATGCGCTGCTCTTCAGCCGAAAGACATAGAACAAACAATAGAAGACATTTAAAAATAACAAAGGAGAGAATATGGTGAATATAGATATAAAAAAGGAGGAACATCATGGAAGGCAATAGACAAAAAACAGGGTGACTATAAAATGGAGATAAAAAACTGTTTAAAAGTAGCACACACAAAAAGCCACACACTGCGACAAAAGAACACAAGGCACAGTATGACTGGAACATAAAAGATATCAACGGATGGCGTAGCACATAACAAACACTGACGGCGAACCTCAAGGCAGTACACAATTAAAATCGCACCTCTTGATGCACAGGAGAAACAGCACTAAACAACAACACTGTTGTGGCACACTGACGATGATCAAAACAGAGGATCTACCAGGCGGAAGGAGATGAGGGAGACCGGAAGAAGGGAGGGAGGGGAAGAGAGGGTGGAGATGAGCAGGGGGTGTGCTGAAGAGGGCCAGGTAGGGAGGGATGTGGGAAGGAAAGAGACAAGTATGGGGTGCAGGGTCTCAGTGGGGGGGGGGGGGGGGGGGGGGGGGGAAGGAGTACACTCTGGGAGAAGGAGGGGAGAGGAAAAAGGGGGCCCTGGGGACGGGGGGGGGGGGGGGAACAAGGCCAGGTTATAGTTGGAAGGAAGGCTAGATGTCACGGCGAAGTTCGTCATCCGGGAGGGGGAGGCGTTAGAAATTGCCCTGATGAAGGAGATGGAGGGTGTGGAGGTGAAGAGAGGGAGGGATACAGCGATAGAGGCGTGGCAACAGGTGGGGAGGGGGACAGGTGGAGAGGAAGGAGGAAACCAGAGGGTGGGGGGGGATCAAGCCTGCGGACAATGTAAAGGATGCAGAGATGTTGGAGGAACAGGAGGAGGTGGGGGAAGGGGATCAGTTCATACAGGAGCCATGTGAGGGAAGGAAGGCGGATACGGAAGGCAAGGCAGAGCGCATGGCGTTCAAGGATTTGGAGGGCCTTGTAAAAGCGGGTGGGGGTGGAGATCCAGGCAATGCTGGGATAACAGAGGATAGGATGGATGAGGGATTTGTAGGTGTAGAGGATGGTAGAACGATGCAATCCCCACATCTGGCCAGACAGGAGTTTCAGAAGGCGGAGGCGGGAATGGGCTTTCTGCTGGACGGTCTGGAGATGAGGGGTCCAGGTGAGGAGTTGGTCGAGGGTGAGGCCAAGGTATTTCAGGGTGGGGGTGAGCTGGATGGGACGACCATAAAGGGTGAGGTAGAAATCATGGAGGCGAAAGGAGCGAGTGGTGTGGCCTATGATGATTGCCTGGGTTTTGGAGGGGTTGAGACGGAGGAACCACTGGTTACACCAAGTGGTGAACTGGTTAAGGTGGGTTTGGAGGGTACGTTGGGACCGTTGAGGGGTAGGATAGAGAGCCAGGAAGGCGGTGTCATCAGCGTACTGGAGAAGGTGGACTGGTGGGGGTGGCTTGGGCATATCAGCCGTATACAAGAGATAAAGGAGAGGGGAGAGGTCAGAACCCTGGGGGATGCCAGCCGTGGGCTAAAAGATATGGGAGTTGGTGCTGTGGAGGGTGACATACACTCCTGGAAATCGAAATAAGAACACCGTGAATTCATTGTCCCAGGAAGGGGAAACTTTATTGACACATTCCTGGGGTCAGATACATCACATGATCACACTGACAGAACCACAGGCACATAGACACAGGCAACAGAGCATGCACAATGTCGGCACTAGTACAGTGTATATCCACCTTTCGCAGCAATGCAGGCTGCTATTCTCCCATGGAGACGATCGTAGAGATGCTGGATGTAGTCCTGTGGAACGGCTTGCCATGCCATTTCCACCTGGCGCCTCAGTTGGACCAGCGTTCGTGCTGGACGTGCAGACCGCGTGAGACGACGCTTCATCCAGTCCCAAATATGCTCAATGGGGGACAGATGCGGAGATCTTGCTGGCCAGGGTAGTTGACGTACACCTTCTAGAGCACGTTGGGTGGCACGGGATACATGCGGACGTGCATTGTCCTGTTGGAACAGCAAGTTCCCTTGCCGGTCTAGGAATGGTAGAACGATGGGTTCGATGACGGTTTGGATGTACCGTGCACTATTCAGTGTCCCCTCGACGATCATCAGTGGTGTACGGCCAGTGTAGGAGATCGCTCCCCACACCATGATGCCGGGTGTTGGCCCTGTGTGCCTCGGTCGTATGCAGTCCTGATTGTGGCGCTCACCTGCACGGCGCCAAACACGTATACGACCACCATTGGCACCAAGGCACAAGCGACTCTCATCGCTGAAGACGACACGTCTCCATTCGTCCCTCCATTCACGCCTGTCGCGACACCACTGGAGGCGGGCTGCACGATGTTGGGGCGTGAGCGGAAGACGGCCTAACGGTGTGCGGGACCGTAGCCCAGCTTCATGGAGACGGTTGCGAATGGTCCTCGCCGATACCCCAGGAGCAACAGTGTCCCTAATTTGCTGGGAAGTGGCGGTGCGGTCCCCTACGGCACTGCGTAGGATCCTACGGTCTTGGCGTGCATCCGTGCGTCGCTGCGGTCCGGTCCCAGGTCGACGGGCACGTGCACCTTCCGCCGACCACTGGCGACAACATCGATGTACTGTGGGGACCTCACGCCCCACGTGTTGAGCAATTCGGCGGTACGTCCACCCGGCCTCCCGCATGCCCACTATACGCCCTCGCTCAAAGTCCGTCAACTGCACATACGGTTCACGTCCACGCTGTCGCGGCATGCTACCAGTGTTAAAGACTGCGATGGAGCACCGTATGCCACGGCAAACTGGCTGACACTGACGGCGGCGGTGCACAAATGCTGCGCAGCTAGCGCCATTCGACGGCCAACACCGCGGTTCCTGGTGTGTCCGCTGTGCCGTGCGTGTGATCATTGCTTGTACAGCCCTCTCGCAGTGTCCGGAACAAGTATGGTGGGTCTGACACACCGGTGTCAATGTGTTCGTTTTTCCATTTCCAGGAGTGTAGGAAGGACGGTGCGAGAGGCAGGAAGCAACCAGATGGACAAAATTGATAGGCAGGGCATAGGTTTGGAGTTTAAAGAGGAGACCGGGATGCCATACCCGGTCATAGGCATTTTGGAGGTCAAGGGAAACAAAAATGGCGGAGCGATGGGAGTTGAGGTGGAGGGACAGATGGTGAACGAGGTTGAGGAGTTGGTCTTCAGCAGAGAAGGAGGGTCAGAAGCCACACTGGGTAAGGGGGAGGAGGTGGTGTTGAGCAAGGTGCTGATGGATATGGTGGGAGAGGATAGACTCAAATACCTTACTGAAGATGGAGGTGAGGCAGATGGGACGATAGGAAGAGGCGGCAGAAGGGGGTTTGTTGGGTTTGAGGAATAAGAGGACGCGGGAGGTCTTCCACAGGTCGGGGTAGAAGCCAGTAGAGAGGATGACATTATAGAGATGGGCGAGGACAGTCAGGAAGGAATAGGGGCTTTCTCGAAGGTGACAGTAGGTGACACAGTCGTGACCAGGGACCGTGTTGCGTTTGGACCAGAGGATAAGTTTGATGTCTTGTGCTGTGATGGGAGTGTTTATGTCAGAGGGGGGCAACTGCCCCAAGTACTGGAGACTAGGAGGAATTGGAGTGACCGAGGTATCGGCACGTTCCATGACGATAGGGAAAAGAGAATAATCAAAGTGGGGATCATCGGGGATGGAGAAGACCTCGGAAAGGTGGCAAGCGAAGTGGTTGGCTTTACTGAGGTTGTCAGGAAGGGGGTGATCGTTATGGAGAAGGGGGTAGTGGGGAACAGAAAAGGAACCAGTAAGGCGATGGAAGGTGGACCAGTACTTGGAGGAGTTGATAGGGAGGGTGGCGTTGAGTCATGTGCAGGTCTGGCGCCAGTCTCGGTGTTTCGTTGCTGAAATAAGGTTCCGTACATGTTGCTGTATTTGCCGGTGGCGTTGGAGTGTATCCCTGTCACGAGTGCGCAGGAAGAAGCGATAGAGGCAGCGGGATTCACGGAGGAGGAGGACAGCCCACGGTGGGAGAGTGGGACGGTGTGGGTGGATGGTTTTAGTAGGAACATGGGCCTCCACAGCGTCAGTAATTACCTTCTGAAGGAAGGACGAGGCGTGGATGATGTCAGGATGGCGATAGGTAAGAGGGTGGCTTTCGACCTGGGTGGAGATGGAGTCCCGGTAGGCATCCCAGTTGGCACGGTGATAGTCATGGACGACCTTGGGAGGGGGTGCAGGGTGCGGAGCTGGAGGGGGGCCGTGAGCAGACGTTATGGTGAGAAGGACAGGGAGGTGATCACTACCTGTGGGGTCAAGGACGGTGACAGCGATACGCCCAAGGAGGTTGGCGGAGGCAATGACAACATTGGGGGTGGTGTCACTTTCAGGTCGGGTGTGCTGGGGAAGGGGAACAAGGTGACCTTGGATCGTGGAGAGGAACTGATGCCACCGCCAAAGGGCAGCAGGAGTGCGGCTAAGTATGTTGAGGTCGGAGGCAATCACATAGGTGGAGAAGGTGCGGTCAATGTGCGGGATGAAGTCATAAGGAAGAGGAGCAGTGGAGAGGACATAGATGGAGGCACAGGTAATGGTAAGGGAGGGGAAGAAAACGCTAAGGATAAGGTGTTCAGTGGGGTCATTGAGGAGAGGTTGTGGCTGGACAGGAATATGCTTAATGTGGCCAATCGCAACTCCACCCTGCGCACGAGGATCAGGAGCATCAGTGTGGTGGAGGATATGGGGAGAGGTGCGGATGAATGGTGGGGCTGGAGAAAGGTTTCATTCAAGAGGAAGGTGTCGACCTGGTGGTGGGAGAGGGGGTACATGAGGAGGTATTTGTTGGAGCAGAAGGAGCGAATGTTCTGGAAGAGGATGCAACACTCGTGCCGTGCCATGGTGGGAAGGAGGGGTGGAAGAGAGGGAAGGGAAGAGACTTAAACTAGGGTGTCGAGGCGGGTGAAGGTAAGTGGGCTTGGTTGTGGGAGTAAGTGGCGAAGGTGTTCAGGTGGAAAACAGAGCGAGCGGCAGGGGAGATTTGTTGGAAGGTGTGGGGGCACTGAAAAGGGTGAATGTTTTGGAGTACAACGGTAAGGAACCGCATAATGTCCTCGGCCGTGGGGGGTGGACGGAGGGAATTGTTGGGATGGACAGGGGGATCGATGGGACAAACTGGGACTGTAAGCTCAGGGGTGGCTGGAGGGGGTTTAGCTTTACACTTGTGGGAGTAGGTGGGATGGGGGCCATTGCAGGTATTACAGGAAGGAGGAGCAGCAAGGTTGGGGCAGTTCTTGAGAAAGTGGGAGGCCTTGCAATGGGACAGGTGGGGGGGGGGGGGGGTTTGCAGTTGGGAGTCAGGTGGTCATTGTACATCAGGCACCGCTGGCAACGGTAGGATTGGGGAGGGGATTTGGAGGATTCAACAGGGTGGTGACGGTGGTATATCAGGGCACCCTGGGTGAAGAGATGGTCAATGGATGGGGCGGACTCAGAGAATACACACATGAGGTAGGTGGGTAGGTGGGACCAGAGGCATTGTGGATACAGCGGGCAGAGCAGATTTCCAAGACCGAGTGGGAGTTCACTTCTTCCAACACTTCATCCTCCGTGATGATCACCGGGCTGAGCTCGGTGATCACAGCAGTGTAGGTAGGGGCGACGAGGAGGCTGGGGCTGACGAGGAGTGGAAGTGGAAAGGAAGGGTTTCAGAGAGGCGTGGGGACCAAACATAACTTGTGGGAGTTTTCGCAGGAGATCTGTGTGAAAAGATGGGGACGAGGACTCGATAAGGACTGAGTCCCTGCAGGGAATGAGTTGGGAGATGGGAGCACCAGGTAAGTACTTTCGTACCTCCACGGTGAGGGTACGAGCATCGAAGAACTTAGGATCGGGAGTTGACAGGACAAAGGTGTGGAGGGTGGAGGCCAAGGTATGGGTGGCAGGACAAAGGTGTGGAGGGTGGAGGCCAAGGTATGGGTGGCAGGAGGAGGGGTGGTGTCCATGGAGACGGCAGGAGGAGGGGGAGGTGGTGTTGACTTTTTGTGGGAAGTGGCGGGAGCAGAGTCAGTAATGACGTGCTTTTGGGGTTTTTTGGAGACTGGAGGCTGGGAGGAGGGGAGAGGGACGGGGAGGAGAGGGAGGTGGTGGGTGGCAGATCCCTGTGGCGTAGTGGAGGCGCCGGGAGAAGCAGCTGGTTCAGTGGTGGCGATGGTGGCTCGGCGTGACGTGATGCGTGCAGGAGATGCAGATGATGAAGTGACGAGGTTGGTGAGAGAGGGGAAGCCGACCACCTCAGGGGTGGCAGCAGAGGCGTACGTGAGGGCAGGGGTAGTACTGGGAGCTGTTGAGGGTGTGGAGGCTGGAGGAAGGGTGTAGAGGTGTGGGTATACAGCAGGGGAGGAGATAGGGGGATGGGTAAGTGGGGGGAAGGGGAGGGGAGGTGTAAGGAGGGAGGCCAGGGGCGGCACTCCAGGAAGTGATTGTGGGAGAGGGGGAGGGGGAGGTGTAGATGACAGTGGAGGTGGGAGTACTCATAGCAGACAAACAGCGACAGACGGGCAGCAGGCGGCGGCGGACAGACAGCAGGAGGTGGCGGTGGCGGTGGCGACAAACAGACAGCAGGCGGTGGCGGTGGCGATGAACAGACAGCAGGCGGCGGCGGCGGCGACGACGAACAGACAGCAGGCGGGTAGACGGACAGCTACAGCAGCAAGCAGCGGGTGGGCGGGCAGGCAGACAGACAGACAGACAGAATATTCAAAGATGGAGATTCCACCCTGAGAGTAGCCCAAGCTTTGCAATCTGACACTTTCAAAGGAGGGGATCCAACCCTCTAGATGCAAATTGAATGTGGCAGTTTTGCAGTTTATTGGCTGCAGCGGTACCGATATCTAGTGAGCGCAGAATCACTGAAATCAAATTTATTGTCCTTATCTTTCCTTAAACCCATAATATCTTGTTTTAGTTCATTCATTTTGAGTTTTAAACTCAATAGATATGGATTATGGTACATCATTTGTGTAATAAACTGCACAGAAGTGGACGGAGACCGCGTTACGTTGTATTTCTCAACCGCTATACGAGATGGCAGCATGTGCATAATATTCTTGTGATGTAAATGATGTCCAAAGATTTTATCACGAAGCAAACCCTATTGGAGTGTATTTATCATCTTTTTTTAATAAATGTGTGTCGAGATAAAATGAGAAAACAGGTACACTGCACATGTTGAGCACGTTTTCAATTTTTATTTGCATATTTCGCAAATAATGGGAACGGAAATCTCTCCCCCCCCCCCCCCCCCCAAAAAAAAAAAAAAAAAATTTGCAGTTGGGACTCCCTCTGAAGTCATAATTAATTATGTGCATATTTTAAAGATTATTACAGAGTTTTGTACCCTTCAACTATTGTGCCGGTATACTATATTAATTTTTTTTTCTTTATTGCATTTCAATTCCCCATTGGGGCGGGCTGGCAGCAGCATATATACTATATTAAGAGCCACTACTGTATTTGAACGCATATGGTACTGAATGTTCATTAGAGCGTGGAATGTTGTCATAAACTAATTTATTGTCCGTACATAATGGACCAGAGGTGTTTCCTTAAAAGTTATTTGTCTGCGTTATTATTACTATGTAAATGATTCCCAGGGGAATTACAGGCAGGTGCTCTTTACTAGGCCTATGTAATAGCACTTCAGTTTTAACAGCCTTTCTTGCATAAGATGAGAAAAAGAAATTGCACTCATTTTGATTAGGGCTTTTTATGTGACTTTAACTGCCGGATTATAAGTTGTATTTTTGTATCACTGGATACTGTTAGTACTGTAAGAGATCAGACTTTTTTTTTTTAATAAACGTGTTGTACTGCTGTAGCCTACTCGCTGTATTCATAAATGAGCAGTTGTCATTGGAAACGATATTCCTGTACAAAACGTTATTATAGGTAATAT
Organism: Schistocerca piceifrons; assembly: GCF_021461385.2. NCBI lineage: Eukaryota > Metazoa > Arthropoda > Insecta > Orthoptera > Acrididae > Schistocerca > Schistocerca piceifrons. Next base: position 290,919,249 of record NC_060149.1, on the reverse strand, counting down.
TTGTTCTGAGACATTGAGATATTGATATTACTGGTACAACATCTCTGATTCTAAGCATATCACAATAAATTGACATAGCGCAACAGTGATTAATAATTTAATTTTGTCGCAATGTCGATGACACCTTCGTCATACAGCCACGTGGAAAAGACCAGCTGAATTATTTTCTCATGCATCTCAATTCCTTATACGAACATCAGTTTTACATGGAAGTCTGGATTATTTCCAGAATGATATTTTCACTCTACAGTGGAGTGTGCACTGATATGAAACTTCGTGGCACATTGAAACTGTGTGCCGGACTAAGATTTGAACCTGGGACTCTCACATTTTGTGGGCAAGTTCTGTACTAACTGAGCTATCCAAGCACAGCTTACAGCCCATCCTCACAGTTTTATTTCGGCCAGTATCTCACCTCCTGCCTCCCAAACGACGCAGAAACTCTCCTGTATAATTTGCAGGACTTCTCTTCTGGAAAAGAGAATACTGCAGAGACATAGCTTAGCCACAACCTGGAGGATTGAAATTTCCACCCTGCAGCAGTATGTTGATATGAAACTTCCTGGTAGATTAAAACTTTGTTCCAAACTGGGACTCCAACCTGGAAACTTCCACCAAGTGCTCTATCAACAGACCTATGCAAGCATGATGCGAAGTATACTAATATTTATTCATTCTCATTTTACTTTGGATCCATCATGGCCACCATGTGTCAAGTATTTGAGCTCGAGGCCACAGATATACAGGCCGATAAAATTCTTATTACTTTTTTAATAATTGAGAATGAAAAATAACATGTGGTGCCATAAACAGAGTCAGTGTTGAATGGACAGCACAATAAGGCTAAAGGTGGGGTTGAGTGCACCACATGTGGTTACCTGGATTGGAATTTCAATGTGTTTGTGCCCAATGTGGAGTCTGTTGAGAGAAAGAGGCAGATTATACACAAGTGTTGTGTAAAAACTCTCACATACTGTTACTGTGGTCGTTGGTGGGTACAGCTTCTGAAGGAGCTGCTCATTATATCCCAATATAAGACTGAGTGCTCAGTAAGATCAGCTTTAACTCACAATTGGTGTGAAATATGGATTTGTGGCAACACTGACGTGCCATAACATCTCTGGTGCACAAAAACTCTTTGGGCCAAGGCGGCCATTATGTTCTGTCTATGTGATACTTTCGATGTGTAATGACATATATCCAAAGTGTGACAGTAAAAATGTGCTCATTGTTTTAACAAGTGGATCAACGGGTTGTTATTTGTAACCATAAGGACCCAAATACCCACATTGGTTATCCCGATGACAGTTTGTGACGCTCTTCCCGTGTTCTACATGAGTTTAATAACAATAACAATCGTGTGCGTACGAGTGAACCACCTGTATCATCATGTGGCCTACGCAACAAGGTGTACTGCCGTACGATTTCTACGGTCAGAATCTGACCATGCCACCCACCTACACTACGCATGGACTCTATACATCGAACATTTCGAGGCCCTCCGACCTGCGAGTGGATTGCAGTACCACAACACTCACAGACAACGCATACATACCGCCCGCCATCTTGCCTCAAGATCGTTCTTCCGAACATACAGGACAAAGTGTGAAAAGAGATCCGGACATTCCACCGCCAACGTCGCATGCTCAGGGGTGTGCAACCTCCCTCAGAACTTTGCACCAACTTTCAGAGCAGTCCCACTACACGGTTGCTACATCATCCGTGCCGCAAATTGGTTCCACGCCTGGCTATGCACAGCCTCAATTTTCTGATCAAACTGAACAGTGTATAATGAATGTGACCTCTCCTAGTATGTCGCCCACTTTTGCTAGATATCAGATAGCAATAACAACTGATCCGAGGGGTGTAACAGTTTACAGGCCTACACCTCCCCCCCCCCCCCCCCCCCCCCCCACGGCAGACGCCATATTGACTACTCCCACACCTGTGGCTCTTACACACCCAGGGGTCATGGATTATAAACCAACTAAGTTACCTAAACTGCCGACTTTTGCAAAAACGCAGCCCAACACATGGTTCGCGTTAGTCGACTCTATTTTCGCCGCCACAGGCATTGACTCAGAAGAATCACGTTTCGTGTGTTTGGTGGGACATTTGCATGACCATTTGGATTTGATTAGAGACATTGTGATCAGCCCGCTGCCTTCACCGGAATATACGAACGCGAAAAGACTCATTTGTGAAAGACTTTCTCGAGCTCCGGACGAGATTATTCATCATATCATTCACGAGGAACACCTGCATGACCTCACGCTATCGGGACTATGGCAACGACTTCGCGCTCTTGCACTTGTGGATTTGCTATCCAATACAGCATTATGGTCGATGTGGCTCATCAAAATTCCGGAAGCATTACAACTACAGCTCCTGCCACTCACCAACAGCACCTTGGACGAGAAGCTTTCGGTCACAGATTGAGCTTTCAGAATTATTAACAGGCGAGCGCACAGCATGGAGATTGGGGGTAGCGAGCTCAACAGCATGCCACCCCCCCTTCCCCCTCCAGGATTTGGGCGAGCTCACTTCCTCAGTGCTCACGCTACGACAGCAGTGACATCTGCCTGCCGTCGCGGGGAACCAGATACAGCCTCCATGACATCCGCCATAACAACCGACACCGCACTGCAGCGTTTCACAATGGACAGAGCTGACACCAGGAGCTCTACATCACACCCGCCTAACACAGCCTGGCTGCTATGTTGGTTCCACGCCAGCTTCGATGACGCGGCCAGGAAATGTCACAGCCCTCGCGTGGCAGGAAACGCAGCTCGCGAGGCACCATAGGTGCAGCGTCTGGCGCACAGGAAAAAAGATGCCTTACAGCAGCAACAGCATCCAACACAGTAAGCGCCAACGGTTGTCTATTCGCTCTTGACCTCGTCTCAGGAACTAAATTCCTCGTTGATAGTGGTGCTGATACAAATGCAATACCCCCAGCTCTCGCACCTACCGTGTTAACTTCCTCGCCCAGACTGTTACGCGTGGCTAATGACTCTAATATCAAAGTGTTAGGTACGGTGCCTTTAACGCTCAAACTGTCAAAAGACTTGAAGCTTTCGTGGACTTTTCATGTGGCACAGGTGACTTGTCCGGACTTAGGCATTGACTTTCTGTGATACCACAAATTTTCGCTAGACATTCCGTGAAGTACATTAGTCCACCAACCTTCGTAAAAGACTATCGCCCTTACGGCCACTGTGTCTGTATCACCCATTTGGTCAACAAAAATTGACATTTCACTATTGCAAACTGAATGTGCTCTTCTTGCGGTCAAAGTTAACTAGTAAAAGTTGCGATGTGCTGCTCAAGCAAACGCAGGCCAAGCTCACCTCCCTTATCGAGCGTACCGAACAGACGTTACAGAGCACGAAGTCCGAACTCACCTCACTTCGAGGTATTCACTCTTTGCACAAACTGGCGTTCACTCAAATCATTGACTCATTGTACGAGTGTTCGAATGCTAACAACACACCCTACGCATGTAGCATGTTATCAATCATGAGCGGCGCATGTCACAAACTCAATACAACTGAGGGCCCTCCGGTCAGACATCCACCACGACGCCTGAATCCACACAAACTCAAAGCGGCGAAAGCAATAATCTCGGACCTACTGAAAGCAGGCATTGTACGCACATCCTCCAGTGACTGGTTGTCACCGATTCATCTCACACCGAAGGAGGATGGTTCCTACAGACTCTGTGGCGACTATAGACATCTCAATGACCGCACAATCATGGACAATTATCCAGTACCAAACATTCAGGACTTTGCTTCTCAGTTGGCAGGCGCTAAAATTTGCAGTGTGGTAGACTGTGAGAAAGCGTATCACCAAGTACCAATGTACGAACAAGATATCCCTAAAACGGCCATCACCACACCCTTCGACCTCTTCGAATATGTTTAGATGCCTTACGGATTGAAAAACGCCGCCCCAAACCTGGCAGAGGTTCTTAGATACAGTGTTACGACCCCTACCTTTCTGCTACTCGTACCTGGATGACATTTTGATCTTTTCTTCCTCTCGGGAGGAACACGAGCTTCACATATGGGCTCTGTTTGACACATTACAATCCCACGGTGTGATCGTCAACAAAGACAAATGCAAACTGAGACAGTATTCTGTTGCTTTTCTGAGACACATAGTTTCAGCCGATGGTATCCGGCCCACACAAGAGAAAATATACATTATCAAGCAGCTGCCGATACCAGAAACATACCATGAACTCCGCCGGTCCTTAGGAATGATAAATTTTTTCCGCCGCCACATTCCAAGAGCCACCAAACTACAGGTCCCCCTCACAGACGCACTGCGCGGGCCACAAACGTCAGGCGACAGGCGCGTGCCGTGGGACAGAGGTCACGCGTGCGTCTTTCAAAAAACTCAAAACCGCACTTGTGGAAGCAATCACGCTTGCCCATCCACACCCGGATGCAACTCTTTCGCTCACCACGGACGCTAGCGAAATATCTATCGGCGCAGTACTTCAAGAACAGTGAGGTGGTGCAACCTCTTAAGTTCTTTTCAAAAAAACTTTCTCCCTCTCAGTGCAAATGGTCCGCTTTCGACAGAGAACTCTTAGCTGTCTATGAAGCCATTAGATATTTCCATGAAGACGTCGAGGGACGCCCCCTCACGACCTTTACAGACCACAAACCTCTCGCCCAAGCACTCACAAACCCTCCAGCCGACCCACCTCCTAGGAGGTTCCATTATTTCGACCTCTTTTCCCAGTACATAACTAATGTACAATACGTTCGAGGATCCGACAACATAGCCGCTGATTATTTCTCCTGGATCTCAGGCATATCTTCCTCAATCGACTTCGACGCTCTTGCTTGAACGCAAACAAATGATGACTCCTTGGCGAGCCTTTTATCTGACAATAATCACTCTCTGCGCCTGGCACGCAAGACGATTCCCGGCAAATGCTCGTAGCTATGGGGTGACACTTCCACTGGCGTGCCACGCCCCCTTGTCCCCTCCTCTTTGCGTCGCTCGGTGTTTGACGCACTGCACAGTCTCACCCACCCGAGCATTCGCGCAACTATGTGCATCATCGCCGAGCGTTTCGTATGGACTTCGGTTCGCAAAGACTGTCGCTTCTGGTGTCGCACTTGTATTTCGTGCCAGCGGTCCAAAGTCGCACGTAACTGCATGCCCCCCTCAGGCGTCTTCTACATCTACATCTAAATCTACATCCATACTCCGCAAGCCACCTGACGGTGTGTGGCAGAGGGTACCCTGAGTACCTCTATCGGTTCTCCCTTCTATTCCAGTCTCGTATTGTTCGTGGAAAGAAGGATTGTCGGTATGCTTCTGTGTGGGCTCTAATCTGTTTGATTTTATCCTTATGGTCTCTTCGCGAGATACACGTAGGAGGGAGCAATATACTGCTTGACTCTTCGGTGAAGGTATGTTCTCGAAACTTTAACAAAAGCCCGTACCGAGCTACTGAGCGTCTCTCCTGCAGAGTCTTCCACTGGAGTTTATCTATCATCTCCGTAACGCTTTCGCGATTACTAAATGATCCTGTAACGAAGCGCGCTGCTCTCCGTTGGATCTTCTCTGTCTCTTCTATCAACCCTATCTGGTACGGATCCCACACTGCTGAGCAGTATTCAAGCAGTGGGCGAACAAGCGTACTGTAACCTACTTCCTTTGTTTTCGGATTGCATTTCCTTAGGATTCTTCCAATGAATCTCAGTCTGGCATCTGCTTTACCGACGATCAACTTTATACGATCATTCCATTTTAAATCACTCCTAATGCGTACTCCCAGATAATTTATGGAATTAACTGCTTCCAGTTGCTGACCTGCTATTTTGTAGCTAAATGATAAAGGATCTATCTTTCTATGTATTCGCAGCACATTACACTTGTGTACATTGAGATTCAATTGCCATTCCCTGCACCATGCGTCAATTCGCTGCAGATCCTCCTGCATTTCAGTACAATTTTCCATTGTTACAACCTCTCGATACACCACAGCATCATCCGCAAAAAGCCTCAGTCAACTTCTGGTGTCATCCACAAGGTCATTTATGTATATTGTGAATAGCAACGATCCTATGACACTCCTCTGCGGCACACCCGAAATCACTCTTACTTCGGAAGACTTCTCTCCATTGAGAATGACATGCTGTGTTCTGTTATCTAGGAACTCTTCAATCCAATCACACAATTGGTCTGACAGTCCATATGCTCTTACTTTGTTCATTAAACGACTGTGGGGAACTGTATCGAACGCCTTGCGGAAGTCAAGAAACACGGCATCTACCTGTGAACCCGTGTCTATGGCCCACTGAGTCTCGTGGACGAATAGCGCGAGCTGGGTTCTACACGACCGTCTTTTTCGAAACCCATGCTGATTCCTACAGAGTAGATTTCTAGTCTCCAGAAAAGTCATTATACTCGAACATAATACGTGTTCCAAAATTCTACATCTGATCGACGTTAGAGATATAGGTCTATAGTTCTGCACATCTGTTCAACGTCCCTTCTTGAAAACGGGAACGACCTGTGCCCGCTGTGTTCCGCTCTCCTTCTGGCAGACTCCGCTACATCCACATCGACATTGTCGGCCCCCTTCCCCAGGTGGATGGTTACCGATACTTGCTTACTTTTATCGACAGAACAACTAGATGGGTTGAGGCAACCCCTCTAGCCGATATTTCGGCCGAAACAGTCGCCAACGCTGTCGTCTCCACATGGGTCGCACGTTTCGGCTGCCCCGAAACCATTACTACAGACCGAGGCCGTCAATTCGAGGCTGTTCTCTTCACAAAAATGTGCAAGCTCTTCGGCGTCAGCTGCATTCGCACGACAGCCTACCACCTCCAATCAAACGGCTTAGTGGAACGATGGCACCACACATTAAAGACAGCGCTAATGTGCCACGAGGAACGGTGGTTACACGCCCTCCCGTGGGTACTGCTAGGCCTCCGTTCTGTATATAAAGATGACCTGCAGTGCTCAGTGGCCGAACTGCTCTATGGTGAGCCGTTGACCCAACCAGCCGAGTTTGTCAAGCCTTCACCGCTCCGAGATACCATCAAATACACCATGCTAATCGAGAACATATGACAGACGATACAAGCGCAGAGAGCTCCCGCTCCGAAAGCACACACTCTGCCTAAAACATTCGTGCACCAGCGGTTAGACACGTGTGAAGCTGTGATGCTTAGGGACGATACAGTGCATGCCCCCCCTGCAACCCCCATACACAGGCCCTTACAGGGTACCTAGGCGCTCGTCGAATACATTCGACATCTTTATCAAAGGCAAACCCTTGGCAGTGTCAGTGTCTCGACTCAAGCTGCCGTGGGTCACTGCAGATGACAATAACTCCAGCGACCCGACGCCACCGACCATGACGGACGAAGACATCCACAAAGCCGCCTCCTCAAGGGATGACACACTGGCCACGCCCCCTTCCCCAACTCCGGGAACCCTCACTGGGCAGCGTCCGGGGTCCACGTTCTTCATCCCACCCTCTCCTGCTACACCCGTCACACACTTCTCACCTGGCATTCAACAACCCACTACCATCTCCATCGACGTCTCACACTTTTCACCATCTGACATCTGTATAACTACCACAAATGATTCTCTCTTAGTCATCCATGCTCCCCCCCACTCCGCCGACGATGACACCTTCTAACTTTCCATTCTCCACTCCTTACCGATCCCTAATTCCTTAGATCCTTCCCTCATTCAATCTTTCATTGACGCCACGGGACACTGTATGTGTTGTACCCTGTGTCTCTGTCTATTCCCCCCACCCTCTCTGTCTCCTCACAAACCAATTGCCACATACTCCCACCAGTGTGGCACCGTGATTACATTTTTCCATCCAAAAGGGCTCAAACCCTGGCCCCGCCCCACCTAGTTCCCCCTCCGGACGAAGACGGCGCGACACCCACACCCTCCTTCCCACAACAGCCAGAGCCTCGTGCTCTGCACTGCAGGGGGGGGGGGGGGGGGACTCTGTGGCAACACTGACATGCCATAACATCTCTGGCACACAAAAACTCTTTGGACCAAGGTGGCCATTATGTTCTGTCTATGGTCTGTGTGATACTTTCGATGTGTAGTGACGTATATCTGAAGTGTGACAATAAAAATGTGCTCATTGTTTTAACAAGTGGATCAACAAGTGGTCTATGTGATACTTTCGATGTGTAGTGACATATATCTGAAGTGTGACAATAAAAATGTGCTCATTGTTTTAACAAGTGGATCAATGGGTTGTTATTTATAATGATAAGGACCCAAAAACCCACAGATTGTTTGATAGCGTCACTGAAAAGTGCACAATAGTTTACTTCAAAATAGCATGCCTTATTAATCAATAGAATAATATTTAGATATGTTCTATTTGTATGGTGTAATTTTGATAGAATCACAAATCTACCATATTTTGTGACTGAAAGAAAACCAGTAGATGTAGAACCAAGTGTAAGGTCTGAAAATGACTGAAATTGTAAGACAAAGAAACTGCTGTAGTAGCCTTAATGTAATGAGAGCATAAATTTGAATTAATGGCAGTTTTATAAAGGGCTTGAAGTAAGTCAGTGCAAGTTAGTAACGAGAAGGAAGCAAGCGTATTAAAGGTGGCGTGTCCTTTTCCACATGGGTTAAATGTTTTCTTGTGCTTGGAGCAGCAGACATTTTGCCTCAAGACTTGGTAAATTTTCAGTGTGAGTGAGGCAGTAGAACTCTGTTTTTGAGCAGATCATGTGCAGATGAACTTAAAAATTTTCATGAGTGTGACAGGTGGACATATACTTCTAACTTTTCATGAGAGATGTACTTCATATAGGCAACAACATCTAATGTTGTGTTGGGTTTGATTTTCTGAAAGAGTGATTTGTATTTACTTACATTCACAACCATAGAACAAAAATGGAACTTTAGTTTCTCGTAATAACATATATTAAGCTCTGGTCTGAGACTACATCAGAAACTTTATACACTGTTACAAAACCTGTGTTCACTGGTTATTTTAGAATCAGTTTGTGTAATCATTGTCTAAACAAACTACTACTTGAGGACATGCAACATAGTGTAATTATAACATTTATTTGGCCAGCATTGTTTGAAAATGTATAATTAATGGATAAATTACATTATTCAAATGGTTCAAATGGCTCTGAGAACTATGCAACTTGACTTCTGAGGTCATCAGTCGCCTAGAACGTAGAACTAATTAAACCTAACTAGCCTAAGGACATCACACACATCCATGCATGAGGCAGGATTTGAACCTGCGATCGTAGCGGTCGCTCGGCTCCAGACTGTAGTGCCTAGAACCACATGACCACTCCGGCTGGCTTACATTATTCATTCAAGCTATTCACACTGTTCTACCTGCATTTACAAATTGTGGGCTGCTTATTTGTAGGGTAGAGCCCACAAACATTAATTTGTAAAGAACACAAAACTACTGATAAGAAGAGTAATAAAAGTAAGACTGTGTTACCTGACTCTACAACATCAGCCGAGAGCCATTGCTATTCAGTTAGGTATCACACATGTTAGCCCAGCAGTATACAGTGTGAGAACATATACATGTGTGAACAGCACCACCTCGCTCGTTGAGGAAGGTTACAGGACTGTTGAATATGTTACAAAGATTTCCCATATGCACGATTCAAATTGTTCAGGAAGTGTTGAGATGGCATAAGATTTTAAAGATCTGTTAAGTCATTCAGATTATGTAGGGTGGCATGCTTTGGAAGGGGGTAGTCCAGTTGGCCCTTGGCCACAGTTTGACATTGATCATTCATCCAAGTAAGCTGTTTGTGACTATACTCGCATATAATGCTGTGGCTTAATTGGAGCTATATTTTAATTTTGATGGATCTGCTTTCACAACGTGGCTCTGTCTTTGATGGAGTACAATATGCCTATGACAGGGCTGCAATAGGAGGTTTTGAGTAGAGGAATGGGAGAGGTCTTGCACATGGTTTTTCCATTGGAATATCATGAATTTACCAAGGGATTGTAGGCAGAAGCCTATGGTAGAGAAGGATCATGCATATATTATATACAGGGCTAAGGCCCTGCATATTTGTCTGCCATGTTCGCAGATATGCTTCACAGGCCAGGTGTGGCCCCTTCATTACTTCAGACAGCTGTTTATCAACTCCTTCAATGAGCTGATTATCGCAAAGCCTTCTGCAGCCACCACAGCATCTGGGAGCAGTCTGTGCCACTATGTGGTATGCAGATTGTGGTAAACAGAACTGCAGTTGTGGTGGACCTACTCACCCCTCTGCACAGTAACTTGTCCATACATTGGGCTGCAAAAGTACTTAGGTTGCTGCCAAGTCCATCAACGGTCAGTTCAACTCTGGCCTTCAGCTGCTCCTTGAGATTTCACTGTGGACTTCAACTGATGTCACTGCTGCAACCCAGCCAACAGGCTACCTTGTGTCTTCACCGGCCTTCCAGATGCTGCCAAATGACTGCCAAGCCAGAAGATGACACTTCCTCAGCTTATCGCCACTACTGATGATCAGGGACTTCATCCCAGTGGGCACTGGTTATGAATCAACACAGGTCATTTCCATTATATTTTTGTACTGCCATAGAAGGGCATTTCAGTTTCATTCATGTGTGAATTTTGTTCTTGAACTGTACTTGAGTTAATGTTCAATAAACAAACAGTGTTAGCACAAGTGTGCCAGACACTAACTTGTTACATCACTCGGCAGGACACTTCAGTTGGTAATGAGTATATTAGTTTCTTTCTTGGTGCTCTTCTTTTGCCCGGCATATATTTTAGTTGGTGTCATTGATACTGGTTTAGCGATAGATGTGACACTCATAGTTTTTGTGGATTCTCAGTGCAATTGCTCTTCACTGTGACCACTACAGGCTCTATTTTCCTACAAGGCTGAGAACAACTGTCAACCTCGCAGTAGGGGCTACTTGCATATGTTGGTCAAGCACACTGTGGATTTCCATATCACCCTGGGGGGATGCCTCATCCTCCGCCACCACCACACCACCACCACACCACCACACCACCACCACCTCCTCCTCCATCACCCCTGCCACAGCCACCACCATCACAGCCGTCCCTCTTACGGCCAGCTGCCTCCACGATGATGCCACGGCTGACACTGCCACCACCGACATAGCCACTACCTCCATCAGTGCCTCAACGGCCATCACTTTCATGGCTGGGCCTCTCCGTGATGACACCCCACTGCCATCATCGGCATTGCCATGGCTGTCCCTCTTGTGGCCTGCCTGCTCCATGGTGCTGCTGCCGCCAACACTGCCATCACTGACACCACCACGGCAAACCCTCTCGCAGCTGTAACTCATGCAGCTGTCTCACTCTAGTGATGGGAACAACTGAATGAAAACAGTCAATTCAATCAGTTGTTGGAAAACAATTGACTCATTTGGTTGTAGTTTTACGTGTCAGTTGAATTATTCACTCATTCCTTTGACTGAAACCAGTCTATGGGAGCAACTTAATGAAAACAGTTGACTCGGTTGGTTGCACTATTCATTCATTCTTTTGAATGAAACCAGTTTGTAGGAGAAACCAAATGAAAATGACCAAGTTAGTCGCTGGCAGTTTTATGTATCAATTGGATTATTATTCTCTCATTTGTTTTGAGTGAAACCATTCTGTGTGGACATTCAAACAAAAATGGTTACCCAGTCCACCATAGTTTTGTATATTGACTGAATTATACTATTCATCCTTTCTTTTCAAGTGAAGCCAGTCTGTAGTTTTTCTGTCAGTTGAACCATATACATATATTTCTTCTCTCAGATGAAATCACTGTTTCCTTTGTTTTAGTTGATTGAGCTCTCCATTCATCTTTCTGAGTGAAACCAATCTGTAGTACTTTCATCAGTTGAACTAAAGTGGTAGTACACAACCAGGGTACACATACCCCCAAGGGTAATACCTTCCCCATGGGTATGTAAAGACATCTCCGGGGAAACTCCAAACTTAAAATAAGCATTATACATGTTGTTGTTGTTGTGGTCTCAGTCTGAAGATGGGTTTGTTGCCGTTCTATGCAAGCCTCTTCATCTCCCAATAATTACCACAACCACATTATATTCATTTATTTATGTACTGAATAGACTAACTCGTATTTACATCATTTAAAATTGATTAACATACTGCTGTGGATTAAGTGATTCCAGACACAATTAATATGTAACTACCTAAGCTGGTGTATTAATGGGGCTACAATGATGTCCATTAATTGAAAACCACTTGACTCTAGACCTTAAGCAGCTATTCAGCCATTTATTTGTGTGAACGGTAAATGTAGTGTGTAGAAAATTATGATACTGGCCACATTGTACAAATCATACTCGTGCACGAGAAACCTGTTTACATTTTACAGCCATCGAAAAGTAGCAGCTACAGTATTTCACAAGCGTGAAGAAGCACTATTAACATTCATATATTGGCACTTCAGTTTCACAGTTAAGCCTATCAGTAGTTACCAATGTAGACAGTCTGACACCAGTGACACCACCATGTTAGCACCCCTCCAGACTGCTATGAGTGACATGTTAAGGTGCCTTTACACCTGTGCAACTTTAGTGCAAACTAGGCACATGCAGCCATTGCTTGTAGCAGCAAGGGGCACATGCAGTGCTGCAAAGTTACGCATGCCTCTGATATGTGCACAAGGATCACTGTGTGTGAGCGCAGGAACGGAGAAGGCACATGCAACAGTCATGCGCATGCCGGGGTTCATTCTGTTTATTGGTTTGTTGGACTGTAACTGATAGTTGAAAGATATCATTCCTTTCCTTGTTTGTGGTTTGTCGGTTCTGCCCACTATAAAGACACAATGAAGTCAATTTGCACAACAAGCACCATGACGCACACGTAGTATTGATAAATAGTGTAGAGGTAATAAATGCATTAGGGTTCAAATATTACTATGGTCTTTTTTCAAATTTTTTTTGCCCAGTTCAAATACCTGCATCATTTAAACATAAAATTCATCAAATATATGCTAATTAACACATATCTAATTATTCCTTTTATGAAAAATGCATGTCTTCATATTGCATGCAAAATTCCAGAGTTCACTGGAAAGCAATTTCTTAATTAAAAATATTTTATTAAAGATTGTTAATACACATATGACTTTTTAAATTTAAATGATCTTTGTTAGCAATATTTTATATAACATTGATAATTAATGATTTGTAATTAAAACTGGAATTTTGGATGTGATACATAATTAGAAACAAGGAGGTACACATTTTTGATAAAAATAATGATCCGATATATGTTAATTAGCATATATTTGATGAATTTTATGTAAAATGATGTAGGTATTCGAAATGAGAGAAAATAAAATATCCCATTGAAAAAATCTGTGGTTACTTCTGAGACAATATACATGAAAGTTTTGGGTATTAACAACATTACAAAATGCTCTTCTCTTTGCATGCCACCATTTACTAAAAACCCATTTTGATACCTAGAACCATTTACAAATATGATGGATGTTATGAATAATTCACTATAGCCATACCATTGTGAGTGTGGGCGGAAGTGAAAGTGGTACATAAAATCTATTTTCTCGAGATTGGAGACAGATGTAGACTTCCTCCCAAACTGTGAACTCATAGTGACCACTGTTTTTTCAATGCAAACTATTTGAATTTTGTGTGGAGACATACATAATCTCTAAGTGCCACAATAACTGTGACCCTTAAAGAAACGGTAGGCAGTTCATCTTGAAGCTGATATATTACAATAAATAACAGAGGAATAAAAATTTTTCACCTACTAGTTTCCATAATATCGTTTGGTGTGCACACCCCTTCCTTCTGCCAGAGTAGAGCACCCACATGGGCAAACAATCTAAGTGTGAAGGGGACCACTCATGCGCCCAAGTTGAGACTGAGGCACCTAGAAGTGTGCCTCTACTTGTGTGGGGGGCAAGCACAGCCACATGGCAACTAGCCAAAAGGTGAAAAGTCTTCTGTGCTACACCCAGGGCAGCAGAAGCTGCAGAGAGGTGGCACGTATCCTCCGCTGGCTGCAGCCATCTGTTATTACAGCAGCGGGTGTATGTTGCCACTTGTGGTGCCTCCTATATTTGGCTGCTCTCCTGGACAACCAGAAGACAGGTTGCACTCTGTTATGCATGGCAGGCATGCAAATTTCCGGAGGGAGTGAGTGGGAAGGGAGAGGATATTTACTGTCCAGGCGTAGTTGGTGTTCATAGCTCAAGCAGTGTCCAGTAATGGTCTGCTGAGAGTTCTTTAATGTGAAAAACGTATAATGAAGTTTTCCCCCAACAAACTAATTAATATTTTTAGAAATATAGTTTTCATTCACCTCTCCTTGATACCAAATATGTTATCTGCCTCTAAAAATGTTGGCAACTTTAGTTATTATTCATGTAAAGGCTGAAAAAATATGTAAGTGAAGTCACTCAAACCCAGACAGAGACTGAATGAAAACAACATTGTTCATGTGACAGACGTAACTGTCAGATACTTGTTTGTGTCAGTCAGTTGTCTCAAACTGAGTGGAAAACATTCATATAGATGACATAGCTGCAGAGATTAGTCACATTCAGGTGTTCCATTCAACTGAAAAAAATCGATTGAACAAAAAAAAAAAAACAACAATTGGCTAAATTGGTTCTTAAAACAAGTCACTTGTCCCATCACTATCCCTCTTGTGGCCATCCCTCTTGTGGCTGTCTCTCTCTCTCAGTCAGACCTCTCACAGCAGGCCCTCTCCATGGTGACACAGCCACCTCTGTCGCAGCAAGCCCACTTGATATTGTCCTGGCCACCACCACAGCTGCCTCTTCCACAACTGTCCCTGCATCCAGTCAGCTGTCCTTGTGGGCACTGCAAGGCCATTGTGTTCTTCGAGGCCTGGATTGTGTTTCCATGCTGTTGCCTTGTCCTCTGCCCATGCCTTTCCTGTTGCTGCCTCCAGTGGACTCTTTGTGCTTTATTTGTTGGGACTATTTTCATTCTTCACTGCCTGATTATCTTGTTATTTTGTTTCATTTCACGATGGGGGCTGCCTGGGGCCTTCTTCCCTGGCTGCCGCATTTTGCTGAGATGGTTGCACCACCTCCTTCGAGGGGGAAGGGGTGTTGTATACGCTGGGTTGAGCAGCTGCATATTTGACCGTCACATTCACAGATATGCTTTGCAGGGCAGGCAAGGCTACTGCATTTCCTCAGCCAGCCATTTATCAACACATTCACTGAAATATTTACAGCCAAGCCTCATGTGGCTGCGACAGCATTTGGGGGTGCAGGTTGCTCCACTACACCATGTGGAGATCACGATAAACAGTGCTGCTGTCATGGGAGACCTACTCATGTCTGCGTAGTCACATGTTCACATGACACTGTGCCTGTGTCCCTACGTCCAAGTACCTATGTCATTCCCGAGCCCCTCGATGGGCAGTTCAGCTCTGGCCTCCAGGTGGATCACCGGATACACTATGCTAATGACCTTTCTGCCTGCTGCTTCCGCAAGCCAGTCAACAGAGCTGCCTTGCACCTCCACCAGGCTCCCAGTCAGTGCCATGTGACCACTGCTCCAGAAGACATCAGTTCCTCAGATCATCACCACTTCCAACAATCAGAGACATCATCCAAGTGAACCACAGTTATGCATCATCACAGAAGATCATTTCCATTGTATTCTTGCATCACCATGAAAGGACATTTCCATTTTATTCAAGTGTTGACTTTGTCCTTGAATTGTACTGTATTGATGTTCAATGAACAGTATTACTTCAAGGATGCCAACCAATCACAACGCCACTCAACAGGACACTACACTGCATACTCACCAGGTTCAACAAGTTTCAGGACTACCACAAAATAAAATACAAAATGAGGTTGAAAAAATTACTAATGTATTAGTTTTCAGCATACACCCTCCCCATGTCACACACTTGCAGGTACCCCATTAATTGATGGTGAGCTGATTCTCAGATTGGTGGAAGAAAAGCATGTACCACCTCAACATTAGGACTAGTCCGCAGCAACATTAATAGTAGCCAGAGTTTAAACTTTGCAATTTGTGCTTAGTTTAGTATTTTTTGCCAACGGCCTTGCTGCAGTGGTAACACCGGTTCCTGTCAGATCACCGAAGTTAAGCGCTGTCGGACTGGGATAGGTGATCGTCTGGTCTGCCGAGCGCTGTTGGCAAGGTGGGGTGCACTTAGCCCTTGTGAGGCGAACTGAGGAGCTATTTGATTGAGAAGTAGCAGCTCTGGTCTCAGGAACTGACATACGGCTGGGAGAGTGGTGTGCTGACCACATGCCCCTCCGTATCCGCATCCAGTGACACCTATGAGCTGAGGATGACATGGCGGCTGGTCAGTACCGTTGGGCCTTCATGACCTGTTTGTGAGGAGTTTAGTTTAGATTTTTAGTATTTTTAAATGTGTCTGCTTGGAACCTGCCCGGATATCTGTGCATGTTAAAGCTCCACTTCTGGGATGGAGATGTGTGCCGATTCCATATTGAATCTGCCTGGTGGATTAATGATGAGGGTGGTTGTGCTGACCAGTGTGGATGTGGATTTTAGGTGGTTTCCCACATCTGACTAGGTCAGTACCAGCATGGTACCCGAGTATCACCTCAATTACACAATTTCCAAACATTTGAAAACGTTTTCTCACTTTCACACGAATAATACTACATGCAGACAGTTGCAGTACACATGTCCCATCTCTAGGGGTACCAGGATGGCAACAGGAAGGGCATGCAGCCACCGTTTAAATTAACTGTGCCAAATCTGTTCATAACCACATTGACCCTGAACCGATGTAGCATAAATACACAAGAAAAAGAAGTGCCTCTGTCAGGAAGCAAGTAGCACTTTGTAATTTATTTACTTGTTTTTATTTTGTTTACAAAACTTAGGGTCATGCATTTCTGGCTCTGTAACATCAGTGTATAGTAATATCAGTGATCCTGAAAGGATGGAGACAGTAGCATTGAAGGTGCTGCCATGTAGAACTGTGTGATCAGTGACTGTATTTGACATGGGACATGCCACAGAGTACAGCGTGCCTGAGCAGAGCATGCCTGACAAAATAGAGATCAAACTCACTTTCTACGCCAGCCTACATTAGGCATGCCTCAACTGCAATTCTTATAATGGACATTTCTTGTATTGTGAATGCTTTGATGGTAATCCTGGTCTACTGCTACATAACTGTGATTGTAGAATAAACTGCACCATGGATAATACATTAGAGATGAGTCTATTTGAACTCAATATGTACCCCCTTATGAATACAGTTTTAGTAAAGATGTTAGAACAGCAAGGAGAAACGTTCTCAGAAACTAACTGAATAGCAGCAGCTCTTACTTGGTCTACTTTTACAGCAACAGTAGGCCACACTGTTAAGTGAGCACCTCACAAGCCACTTCTGGGTGGCTGACCACATGCCATATTGATGATAAATATTATGATGAGGAAAATTTCAGTTGAACAAAAGACTAGAGAAACATTTAAAAACATATTCTAGTCATTTATATCATCAAGTTAGATAGGGACTCATATGTCTGGTGGCTTCACTAGAATTTTCAGATGCTCCAGTGATCAGACCCACTGCTTGAAAAGTCTTTCTTATTATTACTGTCTAATTTTGAGATTTGCTGCATCTTGCACAGATTAATTCCCATAGCAGAACCAGTAGACTTGTCATTTCAGGAAACATGTGATTTATTCAGCAACCGTTTTTGTAACCATATGAATATCAAAGTTCCCTGACCAAATGCCCACCAACTTTACAAATGAGAAGGATAATCATATCACTTGTAAGCTGCCAATTTTTGCGGCATTAGCCATAAATATAAATTTGATTGTGGGATGTGTGAAACAACTTATACAGACTCCCTGATCTGTGATACTGTCTTAGGCTGTGCCCTTGACAAGAAAATTTGGCAAGAAACATTACAATAGCTGGTTCTTCCTAGAGGATGTGCTGCACATATCTCAGACTTTTGAGGCGGCATAGGCCAGGAAAGAGCTACATCACATGAACATATCATCTTTCAGAACTGGCCATCTCTTTCCTCTGCAGATGAGTCTGAACAAACATGAGGTAAGCCAGTAGTCAGGCAGTGTCCTGTACAATGCGAGAAGGAAAAGCCAAAATATTGTTAAAAATCAAACAATAGAAACTCCAGGTTGGAATATCAACAGTGTAATGAAAAGGTAGATTGCTACTTACTGTAAAATATTGTTAGTTAACTCTGTGTTCCATACATATATTGATGATAAATATTATGAGGAGGAAAATTTCAGTTGAACAAAAGACTAGAGAAACATTTAAAAACATATTCTAGCCATTTATATCATTATCATTGACTATTTATCTCTATTCAAGAATTCTTCTGTGGTGCAGAAGTGTTATAGAGGAGAAACAACTTTAATCTCCATTTGAAAACATTTTTGCTTACCGATATACATATTATTTCCATGGGCAGATTACCAAAGAGTTTTATAGCTGTGTTTCAGTCATTTTTGTGTATACTTTCCAGTAGTCAGGAGCCCCAGATGGGTGTCTTTCATCAGGCAAAATATTTTAATGTAAGTGTTCTTCAAGATTCTATTGAAAGAGGTGCACAAATGATAGGCTTATAGTATTCAATTTACTGAATGTGAAAAACATCTTTGTGTTAGAGGCCTAAATGTATTTTCTTTCTCAATATAAGAATCAGTAAATATTTTGCTCAAATAAAGGGTCTGTGTAAAGATTTTCCACTTCTTTTTGAGCCCAGGCTGGGATGCACGAATAAATTTCACACGCCTATTAGACCGTCCATTAACACCAAGCAAGGTGGCACAGTGATAGAACACTGGACTTGTTTTCAGCCAGACTATAGTTCAAATCCCCTTCTGACAATTAAAATTTAGGTTTTCCATGATTTCCCTTAATCAATTATGGGAAATGCCAGAATAGTTCTTTTTGAAGAGCTTGGACAATTTCTTTCTCCATTCTTACCAAATCCAAGATTATGCTCCATCTCTAATGACCTTGTTGTCAATGGGTTTCAAACACTAATCTACCTTTCTTTCCTTCCAGCAACTACACAAAAAATATGTAGGACTCACCCAGTTCCATTCACTCTCACAGAATCACTAAAGTAAGAATTTGACAGATTACAGGCTACTGGAGTTATCAAATACATTTCTGTTACTGACTCAGTCACATCCATGGTAGTCACTGTGCTATTATGTGACACATTTATCACCAGCTGCAATTATAACAGACTTTTTGTTTGACTCACTATTGGCAGGCTTTGATTGAGCCCCAAAAAGACTTAGTTGTGAGCCTGGTGGTGTCCTCTGTGCTGAAGCTGAGGAGGTTCGGAGAAGCAGCATGTTAGGTGATGTTGTGTTGGCATCTGAGTGGGAAGAGACATTATCGCCTATCGTACCTTTTCTATTGGTGTACAAGGTGATAGGAATTATGGTACAGCTGTAATCTTGCATCCAACAAATGTGATAGGACCACTCAGTAGCTCAGAATAGCAGCATTTTATTGAGAAGGAACACAATTTGTAAAGTGGCTAGAATGTGAAAACATCAAGAGTGCCATTTTACTGCAATGGAAGAGGGACAGCATGTCACTGTTAATCTGCTGTATTGGTTGTATTGGCACTTGCAATGTGACTTTTATCATTAGCTGTCCTCTAACTCGTGTATAGTGCAGTACACAATGGATGTCTTAGATCAAGATGTTGTCAATGAAAGTTTGGTGCAATTGTTTTATAATAAAGTAATTAAGAGGAGGAAACATGCGAGGGGAGAGGCAGTACACTCAACAACTTAGTGAATAGAATTGGTATATTTTCTTTTGCTTATTACCTATGTACTTGCTGATTGTAACACTACGAATCTGCCTGTCCTCTCTTGTCATGTGCTTGAACTTTTGAATGTGCCAAGACTGCTTTCTAAGAAGGTTACACTACTTTGGGACTGGGCTCTAGGCAGTGATGTTACACGATGTATAACTTGGTTTGAGTTGTATAAGTTGATGAGCTGTGTTTAACCCTTTTCTGCCCAAACTATGAAAAAGTGTACTGAAGGATTTAATATTTCAGGAGAATTTTATCTCAGTATAAAAGCAGTGAGTAGTGCATTGTAATACATATATATGTATATATTTATTTTAATTTATGTACGAAACACAAGTAAGACTTCTGCATCCCTTAAGGATCAATTTACATTAGCTAACACAATATAAACCCAGATTATAAACATCAAACCCCTCACAATAATTTCCTTTAATGTCTTACAATGAAATGAACAACACAGTGCATACAACAGACCGTCATTGTTTTCTATCTTCTTTGTACAGAGATATTGAACTATCACAGCCAGAATTTCTTGTGCTACAGAAGAGGTACACAATTGTCCAGACAGGACATCAGAGCATGAATTCAACTCCTTGCTGTTATATAACTCTAGAAAGTCATGGGACTTTTAAGTACTGTCAGGTCAGAAAGGGTTAAGGAACTCTGACCACGCATTCGGATATTAGTATTTGTTTTGACTTGTCATGGTGGTCCTGGATATGGTTCACAACTGACTGTATTTCCTTGTACATGTATTTGGCCAGAACAAAGCTTGCAAATGGGCACCGTACCAGATTAATTACAGTTCGTCACAGATGATGACATTTTGGTTTAAGGTTATCATAGAGTAATTTGTAATTTCATGTCCAGGAGCTGTGGGATGTTGTTTTGTTGCTATGATTGTGTATTAGATATTGTTGTCTCAGGTTTTTTAAATTTAAATTGTGCTGGACACACGAAAGTTTTTTTCTTAAATTATCATTTTGAACTTGCTGACTAGCATGCCTGTTGTAAGTTCTTACCACTGAGCACTGAGTTTTGCTTTTACTAATACATAATTAATGTAATTGTAATGTGTGTTTAGTATCTTAAATGTACCAGCAAATTATAATATTATGTTTTTATTAGAAATTTAATTTGTGAATTCTTCACAGGATGTTATGTACTGACATAAGTACTGTAATTATTGCTATCTTACCCCAATGCTAATGATTGCTTCTTTTTCAGATAAGCAAAATTATCAACTTATGTATACTAATTGCCAAAAGAGATGGATGGATGAAGATATGTACGTTTATGTATGAGAAGCAACAGTATTATCTAGGAGTGAAGGCAATTATTGTTATTATCCTGAGATAACATAATCGCTAATTGTATTAATAAAAACTGCTGAGGCAGGCAGTATAATTTATTCATCAGTATTTGTTGCAGCATGAAATTGTCAGATATTAGTTTTTGGAATTTGTAATATTAAGATAATAAATGCTAACAGATCGTTTTGTACATTAATTACTTAACTGATATATTCACTCTACAGTGGAGTGTGTGCTGATTTGAAACTTCCTGGCAGATCAAAACTGTGTGCCGGACTGAGACTCGAACTTGGGACCTTTGCCTTTCGCAGGCAAGGTCCTGAGTTCGAGTCTCGGTCCGGTACACAGTTTTAATCTGCCAGGAAGTTTCATTAATTACTTGCTTTATCACTCTCATTACTTACCAGTGTAACATCATAGAGAAACCAAATGGATCCTGAAGAGTTTGTGCAGATTTCCAAAATATAATTAATGCCTAGGCAATATGACACACATGCTCCATTCCATGCATGGATAAACTTTTAGGTAAATTACTAGGTGGCAAATATTTTTTTCTAAAATTGACCTAATAGATGCTTTCTTATAACTTCCCTTATATGAGGCATTATGGAGAACTGCTGTAATATATATTCCTTTTTAAACCTGTTTATATATAGCTTATCTCTTGGAATGTCAAGTACTCCAGAAGAATTCCCAATGTTTCCGGAACAACTAACACAGCATGTATGTCATCAGTTGTTCTTTGTTCTCTCAGGATACGTACAGTGGCCTAGGGAGCCAAAATCAATTGTGGTATTTAAAATTAAAATAAAAGTGCAGTCTGTACTGTCATTTTATTCCTAATATATACCAGTACATGAACTATCTCAATGATGTTATTATGAGAGGAACTGACCATAAGATCATACATATGTTGTTGGATGGGATCTGCCTTTAGCGAAACACAATTTTGTTTTTTATACCAAACATGTTTCACTGCAGTTGCAATATCAACAGTGGGCTTTTGTTTTATGGCTGTTAAAGATAAAGAATGTTCTTTACCATTTGTATACATGTAAATATTACTTTTTATGAATTCATACATTTTACTGAGAAAGAAGGCAGTCACCGTATAAATGTAATACATCAGGAAACTGCATCACATGGTAAAAAGGTATGAATTCATAATTTTGTGTTTTTCTTCAAAAAATCTGTAATTACGATTTTAAAAACAGTGACTGTTCTCTTTCACAGTAGAAACAAAATACATCAGGAGAACCATGTGGTAAAAAGGTGTGACTTCATAATTTCATGTGTTTCTTCAAAAATCTGTAATTACAATTTTAAAAACTAATATTTACATGTATACAAACAGTAAATCACATTCTTTATCTATAACAGCCATAAAATAAAGCCCACTGATGATGCTGCAACTGCAATGAAACATGTTTGGGATATAAAAATAAAAATATGTTTTGCTAAAGGTGGACCCCATCCAAAAACTTACGTGTTGTTAAAGCAAATACAGAAAAAAGAGCTTCAACCCCAAGATGATTATGACCATAAGATCATTTGGATAATATCATGAAATTATTTGCTAACCAAGATGTGATAAGCTTAGAATGTAACTTAAAGAAATGCAGTTTGTTTCAAGAACTGATAGAATATCATGGACATGTGCTTAGTATGAGAGATATTTAATCTATAAAGTTCACATGTAAGCAATGAAAGTTTTACCAGTCCCACAAAACTTAACAGAGCTGCAGGTCTTGTTGTGCTAGATGGGCTACTAAACACATTCCCAATGCTGCATAAAGTAAGGACCCATGGCTGGTTTGAGAACAATTTCTTATATAACTGAATTATCATTTGGTGCACCCCACCTCTCCGTTTTCCATCATAAATTTTTACTTTTGTCAGTTTTTGTAATAATTCTGATACACTTTGCATACAAATCTTGCACCTGGGTGCCCCACACAGCTTAGTGCCCCAAGCAGCTGCTACTAATCGTAATATGTGCAGTATAGAAAACTTGCAGGTGTGACACCTCTGATACACCTGTCAACTTGGCGCCTCATAGGCGGCTTGTGTCACTTGCGCCTTAAACTGGCCCAATATGCATCCGTGATGTTGTCTTTGCCTTTTGTTGTTTGGCAGACTGTGAAGCAGTATTTAGATCCCTTTAAACAAAATTATGCCCCACACTGGCTCTCATGACACTCACACCAGACAGACAGCCGGTGTTGCAACAGATGCATCCCTATACAAGATAGGCACAGTACTATAATACAAAAATGAAAATGGTAGTGAACACCCTATTGCATGCACATTTAAACACTATTTTTACTGGTTAACTATTGAAAAAGAGCCTTATGCATGCACATTTAAACACTATTTTTACTGGTTAACTATTGAAAAAGAGCTTTATGTAGGGTAAAGAAGTTCCACATACTTCTCTGTGGGATAGAATTTTACTTCACTATTGCCCATAAGGTATTAGTCACAATTTTTGATCCACATAACAATATTACACAACAAACAACAGAAAGCTTAGTGATGAGAATTAGTCCTTAGGTCTTACAATTATTGTTTGCCTCTGTAGCTAAGTAGGCCAACAGTCTTGCTGGTTCCTGTCAGATCACCTGTGGGCTGAGGATGACACGGCTGCCGGTTGGTACTATTGGGCCTTCCAAGGCCCGAACGGATGAGTTTAGTTCTGTAGTTAAGTAGCCTGTATGTATGTCTGCTATGTGTAAGATCCAGTGTCAGTTCCTGCTACTGCGAGGGATTTTTCTTTGGTGAGAATACTGGAATGAGGTGCAGTCAGCCTTATGGTGCTAACTGACTAGCAGCTTGAATGAGAAGTAGTGGCTCTAATGTGTAGGAAGTTTACAACACCAGAGATGTGCTGACCCCGTATCCAAGTGACACCATTGGCAGAAAGTGAGTAGCCTATCAGGACCCAGTACATGGAACTAGTTAACTAGTTCTTGCAATTATCGTGTATTTTATAGGCTAACTGTGGATGTTCTGTTACAACTTCCAGTGTGCCCAGACCTAGAATTTGTCATAAGAACTAGTATTTTACCAACTTGATAATGATCTTTTTATGGTGGTGGAAGGTTTGTTATTATGGCCTAAGTTATTGCATAATTTACAAAACAGGGCCACATCTTAAAATATTTATTGCATTTGAGATGTAACTAGCAAGTAAGGAGGGCTACATAATGAAGTACTAATACTGGATTGATATGGGAGTAGGCAATACACTTTTCAATAATTGCACTATGTCATACCTACAATTACATGAATACTCAATACATTATATTTTTATTATTTTTACCTGCATTTTTTTTTCTTCTTCCACATGTAATAAGAGACCTTTTCATAGCTGTTTCTTCTCGGCAACTGCAGTACACACTGACAAGCCATAAATGTATGACCACCTGCTGAATAACTTGTTGGTCCATCTTTGGAATGCAGTGCATCACAGATTCTGCATATCATAGATTCAACAGTTTGTTGGTTGGTTTGTGGAAGTATGTCACACCAGGTGTCCATGCACAAGTCATGTAACAATAATAATGTCGTGTGACTAGGGCCTCCCGTCGGGTAGACCATTCGCCGGGTACTAGTCTTTCGATTTGACGCCACTGTGGTGACTTGCGCGTCAATGGGGATAAAATGATCATGATTAGGACAACACCCAGTCCCTGAGTGGAGAAAATCTCTGATCCAGCCGGGAATCGAACCTGGACCCTTAGGATTGACATTCTATCGCACTGACCACTCAGCTACCGGGGACAGACACAAGTCATGTAATTTCCTAATTTTTGCAGGTGGTGATGGCACCTAATAACAACCCAAATGGGTTCCATCGGATTCACATCAAGTGAATTTCATGGCCAAGACATCAATGTGAGTACACTATCATGCTCCTCAGACCACTGGAGCATGAGACATGGACAGATATCCTGCTGGAAGATGACATCGCTGGCGAGGAAGACATCAAGCATGAATTTATAGTTGCAGGTGGTTTACATCTGTCAGCATGTCTTTTATTTGTACCACAGGTCCCTTTCAAGCACAGCAAAATGTCTCCCAGAGCTTAGTACTACTCCCACCAGCCTGCATCCTTGGTGCAATGCACATTTTGAACCACCGTTCACACGGATTATGGTGTTTGTGGAGATGGTCATGGACCTGGTGTAGCAAAGATGTGATTCATCCAATGCCATGGCATTTTTCCATTGATCCATTATCCAATTTCAATGATCCTGTGGTCACTGCAATTGTAATTGATGATGTCGTTTGGCCAACATGTGAACACATAGGGATTTTCTGCTGCAGAGCCCCATGTTCAACAATGTATGATGAATGATGTGCTCGAAAACACTTATACACGCACCAGCATTGTGCTCTTTAAATAGAGATGCCACAAATTTCCATCTATGCTGCTTTACAGAGCAAGCAAGTTTCCCACGTTCTGTGAAGAGTTGTGGATATCCAACCAATTATCACCCAATGGTAGTTTCACGGTCATTCTGTCACTTTCCATAGATGCTGACTACAGTATCATATGAACATTTGAACAACTACACCATTTTTGAGATACTCGTTCGCAGGCTCTGGGTAACAATAATATCACCTTCCTCAAAATCATTTGTGTCAGTAGATTTTCCCATTTGTGACCCGTGTCATTGCTACAATGATACCCCATGTGTCTTTGATCCACTTATATACTTTCCTTACCATGTCACATTGCCGCATTGCCACCAGGTGACATCCATCCTTGCGGTAGGCAATGGTCATAATGTGTTTGGTTACCAGTTTATGCTTCAGAATAAAATTCAGTTGTCAAGTGCATGCTTGGGAAGTTTATTTTGCTTTACCAATTTCAACAGATTAATCTATCATCTTCAGAACCCTACAAAATTTGGGATACTATTAATCTTTAGAATTTGGCCGTACATGAAAGTAAAGTATAGGAACTGTATTACAACTGCCACTTAATATTGGTTTAGTGATGATAGACAGTTGTTTTTCCCTTGCTGCATTTGCAAGTTGAACAGGAAAGAAAATGACTACTAGTGGCACATGGTACCCTCCACCATGCTCTGTATGATGGCTTGTGGCATATCTATGTAGATGCACATGTGATAATTGTAACCACAGAATGATAATTTACAGTGACTGAATCGGATATATGTACTTAATGAACATGTACCATCAACCAGGAATGTATATAAAAACTTATAAAAGTTATATCTACATCTACATGATTACTCTGCAATTCGCCTTTAAGTGCCTGACAGAGGGTTCATTGAACCATCTGCAAGCTATTTCCCTACCGTTCCACTCTCAAATGGAATGTGTGAAAAATGAGCATTTAAATCTTTTTCTGCATACTCTCATTTATCTTATTTTATCTTGGTGATCATTTCTCTATATGTACGTGGGTGTCAGCAGAATATTTTTGCAATCCAAGGAGAAAGTTGGTGATTCAAATTTCTTGAAAAGATCCTATCACAACGAAAAATGAATTTGTTTTATGACTGCCACCAGAATTCGTGTATCACATGTGAGGCACTCTCTTCCCTATTTTGCGACAACACAAAATGGGCTAACCTTTTTTGAACATTTTCGATGTCCTTCATCAGTCCCATCTAATGCGGATCCCTCACCTCACAGCAGTATTCCAGAAGAGGGTGGACAAGCATGGTGTAAAATGTCTCTTTAGTAAGCTTGCTGCACTCTCTAAGTGTTCTGCCAATAGATCACTGTCTTTGGTTTGCTTTACCCACAACATTATTACTGTAATCATTCCACTTTAAGTTGTTCATAATTGTAATGTCGAAGTATTTAACTGAATTCACAGATTTTAGATTTGTGTGATTTATTGTGTAACCAAAATTTAGCAAATTTCTTTTAGTACTCATGTGGATGACTTCATACTTTTCATTATTTAGAGTGAATTGCCACTTTTCATGCCATACAGATATCATGTCTAAAACATTTTGCAATTGGTTTTGATCACCTGATGACTTAACAATATGGTAAATGACTGCATCATCAGCAAACAATCAAAGTGGACTGTGCAGATTGTCTCCTAAGCTGTTCATGCATATCAGGATCAGCAGAGGACCTATGAGACTTCCTTGGGGAACGCCAGATATTACTGCTGTTTTACTCAGTGACCTTTCATTTCCCTTGAGGTAATTCATAATGTTCCAAAATCCTACTGAAAATCTGTGTTAGTGATATGGGTCTGTAATTAAGTGGATTACTCCTATTTCTTTTCCTGGGTATTGATGTGACTTGTGCAACTTTCCAGTTTTTACGTACAGAGCTTCTGAAGAGCAAGGGGTTGTATATAACTGCTAAGTATGGAGCTATTGTGTCAGCATATTCTGAAAGGAACGTGACTGGTATACATTCTAGTCCAGAGGCCTTTCCCTTATTAAGTGATTTAAGCAACTTCTGTATTACTCTTCTTGGCAGTTGTCTTAGATTCAAATTCTGGAATATTTACTTCATCTCCTTTGATGAAAGAGTTTTGGAAAACTGTGTTTAGTAACTCTGCTTTAGTGACATTGTCATAAGTGACATCGCCATAGTTATTGCTCAGTGAAGGTATTGAAACCCTCTTGCTGCTGGCATACTTTACATATGACCAGAATCTCTTTGGATTTTCTGCAAGATTTCAAGAGAGAGTCTCATTGTGGAAACTATTAAAAGCATCTCACATTGTAGTTCATTCAAAGCAATTTTGGAAATTTTGCAGATTTTTAAATTTGGCATGCTTTTCTCATTGCTTCTGCAACAGTGTTCTGACCCGTTTTCTGTACCATGGGGGATCAGTACTGTCTCTTATTGATTTATGTGGTGTGTATCTCTCAATTGCCAAGGACTTTTAAACAGTGGTAATGCCGGTTCCTGTCTGATCATCGAAGTTAAGGATGTCACGCTTGGCTAGCACTTGGATGGGTCACTGTCTGGGTCTGCTAAGTGTCGTTGGCAAGCAGAGTGCACTCAGGCTTAGTGAGGCCAATTGAGGAGCTACTTAAATGAGGAGTTGTGGCACTGGTCACGAAAACGAAAAATGGCTGGAAGAGCAGTGTGCTGAACAAATAGTTCTCTGTATCCGCATCTGCCAGCCTTTCTCGTATTTAAACTGCAGCACTTACATAGTCAGATTGGAAGGATTGGAAACTGTCTCTGAGAAAGGCGTCAAATGAATTTTTATCTGCTACTTTAAATAAATGTACTTTTTGTTTATTTTTGGTCCGTTTGGATGTTACGGTATTCAGTCTTGTTACAATTGTCTTATGGTCACTAATCTCTGTGTTCATAATCATGCTCCCTACTTGATCAGGATTATTTGTTGCTAAGAGGTCAACAATTTACATTTTGAATGGGCTCCTGAACTAACTGTTCGAAATAATTTTTTGAGAAAGCATTCTGTAAAATTTTGTGTGATACTTTAAGCCTTCAGTGCTTTCTATTAGCAGTTGGATCTCTGGTTCTTTCCCAACACAGCTACAACAATTTACAACTACAATACCGATTGTTACTATGTCTGCATTCCTGTGCTTACCTTGTGCCCTTTTAGTCTGCCACCCTTTCTGTAGCTTCCTGAGATCCTCTGACCTAAAAAGGTATATAAAAAGGAATTTATATATCACACACATGAAAAACATGGCACATAGTTCCATGTAAGCTATTGCTAACATTAATATCTGAATGAAATTGAATAATGTTCATCATTTTGTAAGAGATGCTATACAATTAAAATAGTGTACATTTTTCAATGCAAGCTGGTCAGTTAACAAATCTTTGGAATTTAAATAGGAATGTTTATCTGTTTTGAACTGTTTTAAGAGGTTCATTTTGTAGCCCATATTGATTATATGCAAAATTTCAATATTAAATAAAAATGGAGGAGGAAGAGGGTGTTTCTCAATTTTGAGATGTTCATCAAAAAATGACATATTAATTTTCGCTATCTTCTTTTAGCAATAACAGACAGGAAGGGCAATTAAGACCCACTTTTGTGAGCACTTGCTCAATGAAGACAATGGAAATTGTCAATTGAAATGTAAGTCAACTTTTGAACAAAGTTCGAAATATACAGTGTGAGTCAAAAAGAACTTTACAACATTGGAATGATATAGAATCAGTAGATCTGTCATTTTGTAGCAAACATCCTCATGTTTCACATAAAAGTGTCAAGTCTCATTTTGGTTCCGTATGACTACCATTTGTGATATGACAAACATTCCGTCAGTAATCAATTTCTTCCCACACCAACTGCAGCAAATCAGATGTAACTTGTACAACAGTAGTGTAGATTCGATTTTTCATGTCAGCTAAATATTTTCATGGGAGGGGGGGACATACAAATGGTCTTTAATGAAAACCCAGAAAAAGAAATCCAGTGGTGTCAAGTCTGGGGAGCAAGGTGGCCATGTGATTGGTCCTTCGCAGTCAATCCATCAACCTGTAAAGGTATTATGGAGGAAACCTGAAACTTCTGTGAGGAAATAAGGTGGTGCACCATTTTGCTGGTTACTACCACTCCATCTTGGTCATGTTCATAAATCTGTGGAATTAAAAAGTTTTCAAGCATATCCAGATACACAATACCAGTGACAGTTTTCTCCATGAAGAAGAAAGGGCCATACACTTTCAGTTTGCTAAGGGCATGAAACACATTAACTCTGAGGCTGTCATGTAAGTGTACCATGATTGCTTGTGGATTTTCACTGCCCCATAGTCTGCAGTTGTGGGTGTTCACCATGCCACTGATATGAAATGTTGACTCATCACTGTTCAGGAATGTGTATGCACCACACCAGTGAAAGTAACCATTTTAATTGCACACTATACTGGTGCTCCTGCTGGCAGAATGAAGTACTGATGCACTACGTGAATCAAGCATAAGGTACCAAGCAAGGTGACACAGTGGTTAGCACACTGGACTCACATTTGGGAGGATGACAGTTCAAACCCATGTCCGAACATCCTAATTTAAGTTTTCCGTGTTTTTCCTAAATCACTTCAGCCAAATACTGGGGTGCATTCTTTGAAAGGACACAGTGGACTTCCTGCCACATTCTTCCCTAATCTGATGGGACCAATGACCTCACTGTTTGGTCCCCTCCCCCAAATCAGCTAACGAGCCAACCAAACTTAAGGTTTTTCACAACAAAGTGACACGTCTACCAATTCCGTAAGTTATCTCAAGCTGTAAAGTCCTTTTTGAGTCTCTCTTTATAAGAATGTTGCATGCTCAAATATTGTTGCAAAATGCCTGATATGTATTGTTCACATGTTTGATGGCTCTGTGGTGGATGGTTATGTTACTGCCGGTGAAATAGCCACCAGCCATTACACACAAATTTTTTGTGATGAATCTATAATCATAGTATCTGAATCTAACTGTTGGCCTCTGAGCCACTGCACAAGTATCCACCACCAGGACAGTTTTTCAGTTTCCGAGAAGAATGTATGTGTGAGCTATAAGTTATTTTCAATTTATGTGACTTTTGGCTCCCTGCTATTTGGGATAAAGTATGAGTGTGCTTCCTGCATTTTTCTAGTTTCCCATCATTTTAACTCAGGTTTTGCGGGATGTGACTGCAATGCTGTTATAACAGCATACTAGTGTTGGGAAGAATAGCTTCTATTCTCCTCTTTATGTGAGCACTTCACTTCTGATGCCTGTAGCCTGTGGTGCATCATCAGCTAGACTGTGAGGTCATATCACAGTGCTTTGCCAATGCTGCAGAGGCCTCTTTCAACATGACATGGCATGTTCGCTGGCAGACGTAGCTCTCCTGAGGTGGCTAGTGCATGTAGATTGCTCCCAGGGGCAGCGATATGTCCGGAGGACCCTTTCCCTCTCCAGTGTATTGTTAAATAAAGATTCAAGTGGTGAGATCCAAACTTAGAGTTAGGTGAAGTAGTATCCAATGACCATAACCTCTCAGTGAATAACAGTCTGAGGAAAACCTGCCAGTGAGGTCAACAGACACATATCTCACATTCTTTGTCTCAGATGGTAATCTGATATCACAGGGCCAGTATTTCTGAACTTCGGTTCTGGCGCCACAGACCCAGTGCCAGTATTCCAGGTCAGCTAGCATGACAATGCGCCGACAACCCACCGCTGGACAGCTGTTGATTCAAGACTTGCAAAAGTTGTCCTATCCTTCTCAAAAGGACTATATGTTCAAATGTCTTTGGGGTAAATAGCAGGTTATTGAACAATATGCTTCCCCTAATTCCTCGAGCAAACTGAAACGTTCTGAGATGTGTTTTCGAAATATCTTGGGAAGACTGACACAGTGAGCAATAACAACATATCTGTCTTCTCACTGCCACCTCCCAAAGGTGTACGAGTCTGCAGACCTAGTTCTCCCTCAGAATACAGCCCTATTGAACCATTCCTATTGGCTCCTGTGAAATTAGTGGGTAGATGCTTTGAGAACTCAAATGGGGATCACTGGAGGGAAGACGATGTTCTTTTCGAGGAAAATTATTGAGAATTGACATTTGAAGCTGACCACAGAAGGATTCTACAGCTGTCAATGTACATTTCGCATTAAGAACCATGAAGATAAGATACGAGTAGTTAATGCTCATAGGGGACATATAGGTAGACTTTTTCATTCGGTCTATTTACGAGTCGAATAGGAAAGGAAGTGACTAATAGTGGTACAAGGTACACTCCACCTTGAAATGTAAGCATATAGATGTAAATGTAAATTTAGTCTAGCTATTAAGATGTCGGTCCATCCATTAATAGGTACACAAAAGTTATGGAAGAATGTTGTCCCTTATTTATCGGGAAAACAAAAGACAGAACTTCTGCTGCTGATCGTCTCTCTGTAGAAACCGTCATATTAGCTCCTAATTTTCTCACTCCAGTCACCTCGCGAGACATATGTGAGAGGCTGTAATATGCTTGCCCACAATACTTAGAAGAAAACGGTATAGTGCTCGCCTCTGAACTCCCCTTTCGTCACAGTACTGCTAACCTGCCGTATTCTCATGAATCTTCCAGTCTTCGATATACAGAATTTGAATCTACCTGATTTTGATGAGTAACAAATGTCCCCCGCCGAGTTGCAGACCCATGCTAATTCTCTCAAAATCCAATTACGTTCTGACAGCACTGTTCCATTAGGTAGAAGGCTGACAGGTAGAGAGTTATTATGACGAGAAAAATAGCACACTAACGTACAAGAGAAAATTCACAACCATGCAATGAATACATGGATTGCCCACAGAAGTTCAGAAGTATAGCACCTACAATTCATCAAAATCGAATGACTGTCTCTAAATATCATTCCGTCCGTACATGTCCTAATATCCTTTACCATGTTCCTATGATAACCACGCAAGAAATACAACAGTGCAATGGTGACCGAGTCTTTGTCGACAGCACAGTGTCTCTCTCTCCCCTCGTTACTTTTTTAATATCCAACAGAGTAAAACTACGAAGTATAAAAACTTCACTAACGTTACGTGGTAGAGAAGTCAAGACAACTCAATAAGATTTTACCGTATTTTGCTTTCTTCTGATATATTGGGGAAACAAATACCGTCTACATGTTGACATCGACCATATGTGGTGATCCCATTAAAAAAACGTGTTATCAGTTCACTAGTGCAGGAGACCAGATATCAAAGTCGCCTTCTTGAATGCATGTCAAGTTTGGTCGCCTGCCCTGGAGAAATACTGTATCGACAATAAATCACAAGGAGATGGTTTCTGTTTTGTTATTTCATAAGCAGTTTGACATATTGTTTTTCTGCTGTAACACATCCAAGCAGTGTATGACTACAGCTTTGTACACCGCCATACATTTTTGTTTTTCCACCACGACTTTAAGGTCTGTGTCAGGTACTAAACCGACAATAACATGCTTCAATCCATTGACTCTCACAGAAAGGTAGACATCGCATGATGTAAACTATGCTGCTTTCACAGCACACAGGATGGTTTAAATAAAAGAGAGAGGCTGTGTTTCTTACTGAGAAAAATGTGGAAGGCGTCGCAACATATGGCAACTGGAAGAGTTTGCGGCATTGTTGAGTGTTTCCAAAGCGCTGTCCGAAGGTGATGACCCCTACATTTAATCTCGTTTCCCACAGTGATGGGGGTAGCAGATGTCTCAGCATTCTGTTTAAAAGAGACCAAGAGCATTGATTCCTTGTACTGCAGTCATGTACGTGAGTGATTACTGTTCTGATGCTGGCCATCCCTGGAAGGTGTTACTAACACCAAGACTCTCTCCATCTCAAACAAGTGGTATCAGAGAATCAATATGTGGTGATCAACAGTGTCCCAGTGGATGGATAGGATGGAAAAGACACTGGCGATGTACTGTAATAAGCACCATAGTTGCAATCAATTTTAGCAATTTTACCAGCTTTTCCGCAATTTCAACGCCAGCCAGTCACATGGCTGCATGAAGTCTTTGTATCGTAGCTAAATCTCCCCTCCATATCTTTGCGAGTACCATATAGTAGATTGCGAATGACTGTGTAGTACATCCATTCATTGTTAATTCTCGAATGTATACACCAAACTATACCAGACAGCTTCCTATACTGATGCAGTTAGGTTATCTACATATTTCTAGCACTTCGATCAAAATGCGGAATTTACGATTATGATTGGTCATCTTTCCTGTTAGGGTGTGAGTAACAGAGTATTCTCCCATTCATAGAATAAAGTTGGATGTTGAAAGATCACCCCACATTGTATTTCACCAACCCTCCCTGCAACATTATCGTTTATTTAATTTGCAGCTGACCAGAAGTAGGAGGATCCTATACACACTAAATTCCACATCTCATGAAGGAACAGAGTGAGCTGAATCCGTAACTGCTGTTCAGCGAAGACTGTTCCACACCAATCTTACAGCACTCATCCAAGTGCACAAGATCTCTCCAGATGAGTGCATGTCAAGGAGGTTAGCACCCCTTATTGGTGTTGAGTAGACATCAGAGATTTGTGGTGATGTAATAGATGGTTAAGAAGAAATATGTGGTTTATGCATGATGGAGGTACTGATGGATGGAGTTTGAAATATGTTATGTAAATCAACTGTGCTATCAGTTCTGAAGTAATGTTCTGGTGTCTGGGGTCAGAACCTAAAAGGTATTAGCAAGAGAGAAATGATCAAAGAACATAATGCACACACAAACTCATAATGATACATAGTTCTGCACTTAAACATGCTGTAATATTTAAGCCATGTGATGTGCAATGCTCCGAAAACTCTAATGCAGGGCATGGTTGTCCAACATCTAACGTACATCCACCCTGCAAGTTTTCTATGCCACTCACTATGGTGACAAAG
Source organism: Schistocerca piceifrons (assembly GCF_021461385.2). Classification (NCBI taxonomy): domain Eukaryota; kingdom Metazoa; phylum Arthropoda; class Insecta; order Orthoptera; family Acrididae; genus Schistocerca; species Schistocerca piceifrons. The sequence continues at coordinate 290,884,689 of NC_060149.1, read as the reverse complement.
TTTAAGATGATAGAACTACTTGCTTCTCCAGCAAAGAAAACCATACATTCTTTGTGATACATGCACAATATACTTTCCAGAGATGTAAAACATCCAATGCTCACATCCGACTACAGTTCAGAAGTTATGCTATGCTCACATAATTTCTATGCAATCATCGCCAGCTGTGGAAAATGCATCTTATGAGGAAACAGACAAATGTATAGCGCCAGTGTTTGATGTGTGAAGTTGCACAACATGCTGGACTAACTCTGTAAACAGGACAACTGTCAAGCAAATGTACACACACACGCACACACAAGGGCTACGTGGTTCTCCCCTTAAACATGTTATAATGCAAGAGCTGTCCAGTTTCTGATCTATTAATCATGTGGGATGGAACGTCGTCAATATTTCAATGTAAGAAATATATTTCCAGCACATGACATACATTCTCCATGCACGTTTCTCTACGATAAACTGTGGAGACAAACTGTAAGGTGATAAAAACAACTACCTTACACACCAAAGAAAACATCGATTTTTTTGTAACACAAACACTACATGGGTTTCAGGAGGTGTATGACGCCTGCTGTTTATGAAGTTCAGGCCCGATTAACGTTTTGGCAATTATGATATGTTCACAACAGCCCTGTAAAATGATCGTCGACAGCCGAAAATGCATAGGGAGAAACAGTGATATCTTACGAGGAAATAATCATCATGATCAGTAGCGAGAGGGGGTGTCACAGACTGCAATTTACCACCACCTCTGCTAACCTTCCTCTTGCACACAGACTCATGGTCCGATGTGAGGCTGTTATTACTTATGAGCAGGAAAATATTGCCATTTCGCCTTGACGACATGTCTCTAGAATTCCTCCTCTTTCCATTAGTAAAGTATTTATTTGCAGTATCAGTTTACTCTCCTCCTCCAGAACAAGCAATTTTGTCGATTTCACTCAATACTAATTTCATGATATTTTTTTCTAATTTGAAGTATTCTCAGTCAAATTAAAATTTTATGAGGTTTTCACTATTTTACATATGTCAAGGCATTTCCCTCAATTTTTACGTATTTCACTTCAGTTTTACGTGATCATACCAGGTGTTCCTTGGATTTTTCCAGTTTTATATCTTTTTCATATTTTCTCGACAATTTGCCATTTGCATATGGTCATATTGCTAACATATCCGTGTGTTGATTGATTTTCTATGAGAATATTTGCGCGTCTTATACACCAACCTACTAGTTAGTCCTATGTTTCCCCCTCTCCCTGAAGATCTATATGCATGCATTTTGGATAGGACGATCATGAAAAGTATAATAACAGTCGCTTCATATGTATATGAGACTCAACGAATGGTGCAGATGATGGATGTATTTGAAAATCAAAGTCTGGAAACAATTCTGTGTACTGCTCCAACCCATCAGAGAGCCTGTCTGCAGACTCATGTAGTGCTGCACTTGATGGAAACTTAAAGTCTGGAAACAGTTCTACATTTGACTACCTCTCCATCATATATGGGTTTTGCAACAGGGATGTGGCATGTGTACAGAGTTGGCTTCTATTGTTGCTTAGATTTTCTTACATAAGTATATGCTCTTATTGCTTACTAGATGTGCTTCGTTATTCTGTTCTTCCAACTCTGATATGCACCCACAACCCTGTCAGGCCTTCTACAGACTATAGGTTTCTGGTGTTTATTTTTATTGCTCCAGTAATAAGTTATTCGCCAGTTGACAGTGTGTCGACTGTAGGTAACATCTTGAGCCGTAAGAGTTTCCCTTCTCTGCCTACAAAGTGGATCTCACCTGCAGCATCATTTATAGACGATCAGTTAGCAAGTAATGTGACCAAACTGTAACCGTCCACCACTGACAGCTCTACACACATACACGCAGAGACTCCACAAGCATGTTACCCATTGTGATGTCTCAATTCCAACCAGTTGTACGTTATTTTCGACAGTGCTACAGCTCTGCAAATAGCGAGATACTCTTCGCAAAACGTTCTGCATTGGGTGTAAGCACATTTAAAATCATCCAGCTAAAGAGCATAAAATCTTCATTATAATTTATATAACCAATATTTGTAACAAGATTTTCTATATTCTCCAGTAATTACAACCATTCCAAGTGTACCACTGCACATTTACTCTACACCTATACACTTTTCAGACTGGTTACCCATGCCATAGGCAACTGATGTGTTGGCACCTCCTCCACTGGTGTACATTTCCACGTTCTCCACAAAGCCATACTCAAGAAAAATAGAAAAAAGGCACACCCTGTGGCTGAAATGCTCACTGACATTATCCTGTTGCTCTGTTGCTGTTGCAACGTTCGAACGTGTTCCAATACTTTATTAACCGTGATAGATCCTTCCTGTGAATTAACGAAGTAATGCAACGCTTCCAAAAACTCTGGGTTTAACGTGGAGTTCAAATATGTCAGATTCTGCACTGGTAATATCTCCAGAATCCCTTCCGGATAAAACAACATTCCCTGTGACAAAGTTAAAGCTGTTTCACCCGTATATGTTGATGGAAGACGGCAATCCTCCCCCACAGTCTAACAAACCGTACCATTTATAATTATTCCAGTCTCCCGCAGTTGCAACCTCCTTATTTTATCCACTCTCTGATTGGTATAACAAGTGACCATCACCCTATATCGGCGTAAATACCGAATATAAACAATGCCCCCCAACCTTCTGGAAGAAGGAATGTGTCGATAACACCTCTTTCTCACAATCTGAGCCATTCATAATCCCCAGGAACAATCCAACTTCGCATGTACTACTATCCGAAAAAACTGGTCGATTAGGGCAAATCATCACTCGTACCTGTGAAGAAAAGGAACGAACATGCCTGTACCACCCCTTTCCACTACAAATTACTACAACATCGTACGATATCCTCAAAAATTCCCGATAGTTCACTCTACCCCTATCTAATTCTCTGAAAAAATAGTCTCCCCCATACTATGGAAAAAAATTAAAACAACAAACATGAAAAACGCAACTATTCCCGGATCCACCAGAACGTGAGAAAAAGAGAGAAAAAAACGACACACACATACAAAAAACAAAACGCAAATTATCCCTTGATACAAAATGTAAACATGCCATACAATGTTACACATACAATAATTTACTCCCTCTGTGACCGTAAGGCATACGGAACGTTATGCGTCCGCTGTTGTGCTTCCCCCGATACCTCCTTCTTCTGTTTGCTGTGTCTAGCCTCTGCAATCGGGTCACTTCCTTGTTGTAATTGAGGTAATCCGTCCACCATTCCCTTAAAAGGTTTTACTCTACTCGCGTGGATAGTGGATGTTTTTGTTGGAAGCTGCACTTTAACATTGACAGGCGAAGTCATCTCAACGACCTAGTATGGTCCGTGGTACTTCATCAAGGATTTTTTCGTCTTTCTCTTAGGTGTATATGGATTCATGATTAATACCCATTGACCTACCCTGTACTGTGGTAAAGGTCCCAACCGCTTATTCGGTTCTTCCTACCTCTCTAACGCTTTAGTATTGGCCTTATGTACCATCTTCCAGACTTCCCGTATTGTTCGTGCAAATTCCCTCACTGCGTCCCCTTTAGCTCCCGATTTCTGACATAGAACGTCATATTACGTTGGCATCTTTCTTCCATAGACCACCTCGAACGGTGACATTCCGACCCCCGAATGTATTTTAATGTTATAACTCGATACTACTTATGGAAGATAAATGTCCCAGTTATCATGGTTTCCATTCACATAATAACTTAGCATTTTCGAAATTGTCCTATGTACTCGCTCTGTTCTCCCATTCGCCTGCGGATGAAACGAACTGGTCCAAAATTTTTTAATTCTCAATAAATGACACAACTGTGATATTAATTCGGACATGAAGTTCGTTCCTTGATCCATAACTATGGTATCAGGCACCCCAAACTTCAATAACCAGTTATGACTAAAACTTGGGCTACCGTACTTGCCTGTTGGTCTGGTATTGCGACCATTAGCTAGAAACCGCGAAAAGTGAACGATTATAGTTAAAACGTAACGATTCCCTGCCGATGTTTTGTTGTATGGCCCGCAGATATCTAGCCTGATAAACTCGAATGGTTCGAAGCCTCTGGTAACTGTTGCAATGGAATTCTTGCGCGAGTCACATCCGCTCACTGTGCACACGGCACACAATTTGATATGTATTGTTCCATATCCCTTCTTCGAGTATGCCACCAAAATCGTTCTGCTACTCGTCTTCCCGTTGCTCAACGACCATCATGCCCCGAGAGCACATGATCATAGGCCTGCTTTAAGACTTCCTCTCTCAAACTCTTTGGTACTGCTACCCGTGGTCCGCACCTGGTAACTCTACACAACAAATTTTCTTCCACAATGAAATGTGGTTGAGTTCTAAAACTCTGGCACTGCTCATCCTCTGCTTGTACCCTTTGCCATTCCGTGACACTCTTACCCATTACTTCTAATGCGGCTAACTTGCGACTTAATGCATCTGCATTCCTGTGTTTCTTCCCTGGCTTCTGGATTACTTCAAGACAAATTCACTTAATTTTAGGGCCCACCGTGTTAACTGACTAGAAGGATCCTTGAGTCCCAGTAACCATCTCAACGCTGCATGATCCGTCACGACCTTAAACTTCCTACCATAAAGGTAACAACGAAAATACGTTACTCCGTATATTACAGCCAACATCTCCTTTTCCGTTGTGGAATAATTCCGCTCTGCCCTATTTAACTGTCCAGAAGCATACGCCACCAGATACCCCTGTCCATTCACCATTTGCCCGAAAACACATCCTACTGCACCATTTGAAGCGTCACATGATAAGATGAAGTCTTCTTCAAAATTTGGAAACACCAACACCGGACCAGAAACTAATTTCATCTTTAATTCATATGGCTCTGAGCACTATGGGACTTAACATCTGTGGTCATCAGTCCCCTAGAACTTAGAACTACTTAAACCTAACTAACCTAAGGACATCACACACATCCATGCCCGAGGCAGGATTCGAACCTGCGACCGTAGCAGTCGCGCGGTTCCGGACTGATCGCCTAGAGGTTTAAATAATTTTCACCCTGTATATACTGATAGTGCCCCTCAGGAACAGTGAAAGCTATCTTTGCCCTATCTTCTGGCGCTACTTCCAACTGATGGCACCCACTGTCATAAAATACTTACATTGTCCCAGATTGTCCAATGTGTCCGTGATATTCGGAATCGGATATGCGTCCGAAATGGTTTTCGCATTCAGAAACCTATAATCACCGACTTCTTAGGTACGAGAACTACATTACTTGAATACGGACTATCGCTATGCTCTATGATACCATCCTGTAGTTGTTGTTCTATAAACTCCTCTAGTAGCGGTTACATATGACGTGATATCCTATATGGTTTCCTAAACACTGGTGAATTATCCTCCATTGGTATGTGATGCTTCGTAATCGGTGTTGCCGGTAACCGACCCTCCTTTCCGAATAAATCGCTAAATGTCAATAACAATTCCTCCAACGCGACCCTGTCGTCTCCCTGCAAATGCTGTGACTTTCCTCTTAATTGCGCTGCATCGACGTTTTGCTTATGGTTCGCCTCTAAATCCTCCCTATCGAGGTCATCTTCATCAAAAACCCCCAACGTGGCCAATAACAACCCTTTCGACAAGCTAAAATCCGCTCTGCCGAAGTTATCTGTACTTACACGAACTATATAATCTCCTTCCACATAACCTGCGTGAGCTAAACTCCTTCACACAAAGCAGTGCGCATTATCCAACTCCTCATTACTCGAGAGTTGCTCCACCATGTACAACATCTCCTTTGGTAAGTCCGTATTTATTGAAACCCAAACTACCTTCCCTGTACCTGCCGGCATGTTATCCTGCTGATCGACCTTTAATGAATCCGTTCGCAGTTTAGCTGGCGTCACCTTCATGTTACGTGCGCCTTGCGACATTCGTCCATTTGCAACCGTTTCCCCCCATGTGAAACATTGCTAGACCGAGTTCCACTGTTTGTTGCCAAAGATCTATCTTCACACGATGTTTGTCAAGGAAGTCCAGTTCGAGAATCACCGAATACTCCTCACCTACACATGGTAACACCTCTACATGCTCACTAAACTTAGTTCCTGCGATCACGAATTGAAGTACCGTCGTATGCAATGACTCCACTTTATTATCTCCCACCCCACGTAACCTATAACGTGGTGGCCTAACCTTCTCCTGCTAACCAGGTCTAGACTAATAACAGACACGTGTGCCCCCGTGTCAACTAGAAACCTCTGTTCCCTTCCGTTCACCAAGCCTAATAAGCAGCATTCCGTCCGTGCACCTACAAGCGCATTACCTAATTTTACTGGGACTGCTTTCCGACGGTTGAAGCAATCCCATTCTCGTTTAACAAGCTGCTGCCGCCGAGGTTCCTCCCTACTTTTACTCCTGCAGTTCACTGCTCGGTGACCCATTTTCCCACATGAGTAACCCCGCAACTGACGCTGTCATCGCCTAGTAATGTGCCATAGCTGGCCACAACCAAAACACTTAATTTCCGCTGCCAGGACTCTATGCTCCACCCTTTGCTTCGTCGCATAATCTACCTCCTCTAAGTAAGTGGAAATACTTAGAGCCGCCGCAAGACCACTGGGATTCTCCACTCTCACCCGACGTGATATCTCCAGCGGTACTCCCCGCAAAAACACACCTAACGCCCTGTTCTAGGCCTCTTGTAACAGCACTCTATTAGTCTCTCCATTGTGCGACAGTTCGAACGTTTGTGCTTTCAGTTTTCGAATCCTGTCTGAGAAAACCTCCACAGTCTCAATTCTCCTCATTACTGACGCACTTAAGTTTTCACGAAAAACCCTGGTACTATTCAGTTTTTCGTACCTCTGTCGTAATCCAGCCTCAAGCTCTGAGAACGTCCCCACATTGTCCAACATTTCATGGTACAATATGCACGACTTGGCATCCCCTATCAAGCGTTACTTCGCCACTCTCAACATTACGACATCTGACCACCCGTTGACCTCAGCTATTGTGATAATGTCATTAAGGAATACCGACACATCCTCCGTTGCTTTACCCGAAAAGGCGTTAATCAATGCTACGGTTGCCGGTTCAAACGGTCTATGACAATTCACGACCTGTAATTTACTTTCACCCGACCTCCCTTCCCCTACTCGCAATGCCTCAAATCTCCCTGCTAATTCTTCATATTTTTGTCATTTATCCTCGCCTATGACAATACCCGAATTTTCTCTGTTAGAGCGGCTACAGCTTCCGCTGTAGTCACTGCCGCAGCCTCCGCTGCTTGCCGTGTTTCCACCATTCTTCCCATTAATTTCAATCTGCTACTCCTTCAACTTAGTTTCTGTAGCGAATCATCGCCAATCTACATTCTGAACAATTGCACGCCAAATGACCAAATCTCTCACAAATAAAACAATTCTTTGGCACCCACTTTCTACATTGTAATCCGTGGCCTGACAGGCTACAAAAATTGCATCACTGAGGCGCCATGTTATAATGTCCCCCATTTCCCCTGAATCCAGATAAATCTACAGGCCCCTCCGGCCTTACAAAAGACACCTTTGCAAAGTCCATCCTAATTAACAAAAGAATGACACATAAACCATAAATCAAATGTCACTCACCGATCCACATCGTGCTCGTGTGCAGGTGCACAGTCCTGCTTTCCTTCTTATACCACCCATCACGAAGGCAACCAAACACCTCAACTACCCCTCTACATAGGCACACCTCAACACTACTTGCTCGACGTAAGATGTGGGAGTGGAAATCTAGTACCAGCGTTGTAACCGGCACCACTTCTGACACCACTGTTGCCCACTGCGCCGTATTATGTCAGGAGGCTGAGCAAGTTCAAGGGCGTCAAGGGGCAGTGCAGAGTGATACAGCGGTATTCGGTAGCATTTCTTTATTCAGCTAATTTACAGTATTTGATGGGTGTAGCATAGTGTCGGCGTGCCGCCTGCAGCGCTGTCCCATGATCCAGCCGGCTCTGCAACTCCTAGTATGCCGACGCTGCTGCTGTCACCAAGACCGCTCAGCTGGAAGTCGGCCGCGCTCTCCCCAGTCGCCGCCCGCCAATGTAGTGCGTCTTGCACCACGCTGCTGCCCACAATTCCGGAGACTGCTACAGTCCCTGGTCCTCGCCGCCTTCTGCCCCGTTTGACCTGCTCACTCCGACCATGGGACGAAGGTGGATGTACTGGTCACCCATGGCCCAGGACCAGACTCGAATCTGCGCCCTCCTGGATGCTGTGCCGCAACTTGCCACTAGTGGTGCTTGCCAGATGGCAACACGCACCGCCATCTTTGGCACTGCCGCAGTGCTGCTTCACCTCCCACAGCATACGCCTCGCCCGGACCCTGGTATACCAGGTGGGAAGCGAACATGACCCGTAGACTAGAGTGGAACCGAGCCCCTCCTGGACCCGCTGCAGACCCCTGTCATTACCCTTTTTTAGGCAGATCGTGCGATCTCCAAGTTCCAGGCTGCCATTCTGTCCCGCCCCGGTGTTGTGTCCCCAGAGGCGGAATATAGCCCGAACAGTGACATAGAAACAAAGTACACGTTTATGCCGAATACTTATTACATTGCTGCCAGACTGGCTCCTATAAGTGTAGACCAGCACGGGTCCGTCCCGACGCTCGACTGACCTGGCACACTCTGTCCCAAGCTAAAATTGCCCATTTATTTATACTGGTTTTCCCCTCGCTTCTGATGTAGTGTCAGAGAGAGACAGAAACTATGGCAGGGATAAATTCCCACCTGTTAACCACTTACAAATCGCCCTCCTGGCTCTGGCTTAGTGCCCCGCCTCATACATCGCAATAACGTCAAGCAGTGCTGCAGTTTCCTGCCTCGTTGCTGCTCCACTCAAAACAAATTGTGCATGCAATACCGGCATCGCAGCTCCGCACCCGCGAGTGCCATGTTTACCTTGCCTGGCCTGCCGGCTGTCGTCTGTTACCACACTCTACCAGCGGCCCCAGATTTCATCGCCCAACTGCGCCTTTGTTGAATTTCCATTTCCCTGGACTAGGACTGACACAAGCACAGCAGCATTCTTTGTCTATGCACACCTGACCTCTCTGGCTGAGTATCTGATGATCATGCAAACTTGTCCATGGTGTCATGTATACTAACATACTCATCACTTTTTTCATATCTGTGTACATAGAAACTCCTTTAAGTTCCAGCTATACCTACTGCCATTCAGTTTTCGTGATTTATCATTAAAAGAAACCCATACTGTGTGTGAATCCACCTGTCTGTCGATATTTTTAAAAATCATTAAATGACATGTCAGTTCCTACATGTGCCTGGTAAATGTGTTTTGTATTCAAATTTTCTTGTTTGAAAGCTATAATGAGATCTGTATTATTCCCCACCAACTGTTTCGGGATTCTGGAATGTATCTGACTCAAACAAAATACGTGAATACCCCTGTGACGACCAAAACAGAAATAGCATAGAATTTGATGGTTTTCCACAGCAGGATCGTCAAATATGAACACTAGGTCTGGCTTACTTTCTCTGGCGAGGAGATTTCACTGCTTTGACTGAATGTCATGTATGTTACATCATCTATGACGTGCAGTGTCTTTTGCAGTAGGAGGTACTTGGGTTGAGTGAGCGTTTTTGAAAATACACATATAAAACTGACTCCGTCTAGGTGTATTAGTAGTGACATGAGAACATCTGTCTTGCTGTAGTTGCACAATTATAGCTCTTACGTTATCAGGAAGGTGTATCCCATTCTTCTTCTTCTTCTTCTTCTTCTGGCCTTCTTCCACACCATCACAGTACCAGTTACTTACTACTAAGTCCTGAAGATTCACCCACTCTATGATAATACCAATTACATCAGGTCAAGATGTGGTAGTGCCCTTTATAGAAGAATGAACGCTTGTAATAATAATAATAATAATAATAATAACAATAATAATAATAATATGTGTGGCCACTGTATCACAACTGCGGGTATGTTATAATGAGAGGATCATGAAGTAAGAAATAACACATAGGATTTGCAATTGTATATATATCATACATTGGATGCAATGTATCTGAAAAACCAACAGGCTCTTTCTTCACCTTCACTCCTGTACAGAATTAACCAAATGACAGTTTCTTGTATGCGTGGAATTCAGCTTGAATTTCTCTCCAACTTATTAGTTGTCCTTTAGTTTCTTTCGGCACTGCATTGGTACATAGGTGTAAATCGTCAGCAAGCACAATATTCACATGGAAATAGTCTACAATGTCTTTATATTCACTTTTAACACAAGAGATCAAAGTGCCGACTGGGGAAAACCCCTGATGTCATGAGGGGGCGGGGGATTCCCCTGAATGTATGTAATCTGCACTAACAAATTGCCCCAGGATCCACTTTCGCTACTACTATTGACCTTTGTCAGACTGGGAAGGTGGGAAGTGTGGGGAAATCCATTGACTCAACAATTATGCCATCAAAGAAGTCGCAGGTGATTTATTTTGGTGCCAGTGTGACCTCAGAATATCTGCTCACTGAGAGGGCTCTGGTCATTACTGTAGTGGGGGAGGGGAAAGTATGTTTTGATTGTTAACAAAATGACACACTGCTCATGGATTCCCCCATTTGTCAATTTGGGTAGGATAATTCTCCAAGGTTACGTGGAACCAATGAAATATCTCTTCCCCAGGAGTAGTGGGGAGTTGGTGACTGGCTGAGGTATGGTCACTATTCCCAGAGCCAGCTGCAGGTGGTGCTTATTCTGGCGCTGTAGGCTCCCTATGGTCCACTGCTGTGGCAGTGTTGACAGAGACATGCAGCCCATGGCGGTATTTTTACTGTTGTCAGGTATGTAAAATAGTTTATTTTGCTGCATTGTGGTCATTGCTTCGTCTCTTATATACACTCCTGGAAATTGAAATAAGAACACCGTGAATTCATTGTCCCAGGAAGGGGAAACTTTATTGACACATTAGTGGGGTCAGATACATCACATGATCACACTGACAGAACCACAGGCACATAGACACAGGCAACAGAGCATGCACAATGTCGGCACTAGTACAGTGTATATCCACCTTTCGCAGCAATGCAGGCTGCTATTCTCCCATGGAGACGATCGTAGAGATGCTGGATGTAGTCCTGTGGAACGGCTTGCCATGCCATTTCCACCTGGCGCCTCAGTTGGACCAGCGTTCGTGCTGGACGTGCAGACCGCGTGAGACGACGCTTCATCCAGTCCCAAACATGCTCAATGGGGGACAGATCCGGAGACCTTGCTGGCCAGGGTAGTTGACTTACACGTTCTAGAGCACGTTGGGTGGCACGGGATACATGCGGACGTGCATTGTCCTGTTGGAACAGCAAGTTCCCTTGCCGGTCTAGGAATGGTAGAACGATGGGTTCGATGACGGTTTGGATGTACCGTGCACTATTCAGTGTCCCCTCGACGATCACCAGTGGTGTACGGCCAGTGTAGGAGATCGCTCCCCACACCATGATGCCGGGTGTTGGCCCTGTGTGCCTCGGTCGTATGCAGTCCTGATTGTGGCGCTCACCTGCACGGCGCCAAACACGCATACGACCATCATTGGCACCAAGGCAGAAGCGACTCTCATCGCTGAAGACGATACGTCTCCATTCGTCCCTCCATTCACGCCTGTCGCGACACCACTGGAGGCGGGCTGCACGATGTTGGGGCGTGAGCGGAAGACGGCCTAACGGTGTGCGAGACCGTAGCCCAGCTTCATGGAGACGGTTGCGAATGGTCCTCGCCGATACCCCAGGAGCAACAGTGTCCCTAATTTGCTGGGAAGTGGCGGTGCGGTCCCCTACGGCACTGCGTAGGATCCTACGGTCTTGGCGTGCATCCGTGCGTCGCTGCGGTCCGGTCCCAGGTCGACGGGCACGTGCACCTTCCGCCGACCACTGGCGACAACATCGATGTACTGTGGAGACCTCACGCCCCACGTGTTGAGCAATTCGGCGGTACGTCCACCCGGCCTCCCGCATGCCCACTATACGCCCTCGCTCAAAGTCCGTCAGCTGCACATACGGTTCACGTCCACGCTGTCGCGGCATGCTACCAGTGTTAAAGACTGCGATGGAGCTCCGTATGCCACGGCAAACTGGCTGACACTGACGGCTGCGGTGCACAAATGCTACGCAGCTAGCGCCATTCGACGGCCAACACCGCGGTTCCTGGTGTGTCCGCTGTGCCGTGCGTGTGATCATTGCTTGTACAGCCCTCTCGCAGTGTCCGGAGCAAGTATGGTGGGTCTGACACACCGGTGTCAATGTGTTCTTTTTTCCATTTCCAGGAGTGTATTTGGCGAGGAAATATATACCTCGAATTATTTCTGCATCTATTTACGAGTCTTATAGCATCATCACACACCAATAGTATTGGAGGGTTTATTTGTATCAATATCGTCTTGTGGCAGGTCAGTAGTAATGTGTTAGCTTTAAAACCAAATAGGTATATGCAAAGTCATCTATTATTACTTTATACATAAGTTTTTCATATAATTTTTTTAAATTTGGTAGTGTACTAGCTGTTTAGTGTATGTCTTTGGGATTCTATGAATCAATCGAAATTACGTTAATAGCAGTGGCCACACTCGGGTTTTCCTGTAGTTAATGTGTGAGACTTACAGTAATGTTGCACATTCTAATAATATTGCAGGGTGTATTTTGTTATATATCGTAATTGTAATTACATGTCATCATTCCATGTGGGAGTGCACTTGGGTAGAAAATGAGGAAACCAATGCATAAGCACAAGTTTTAAAAGAATGACGGTTTGGGGAGGGAGGGGATTTTATTTCTCATTGGTCCAGAGAGAAAGGGGAGAGGAAGGGAATGCATGGCACTTAAAGCGTTAGCAGCATTTATCTGCAAAAGGGTCAGTGAGCTACGACTGGCTTTCTGAGGCAGCATGTCCCTTCCCTGAATGACTGAGTGCCTTCTGTGCCAGTCGATCATTACATCTATAACTATGCACATTTCTCGGCCATTGCTTGCTCAGTATTCGCAGCTGTACTCCACGTATTGGAGTTCGAAGGATGGGCTAACTTGCAGGTTATTTTGAGGTTTGTTTGAGATTCTGCTCGCCTCTCTACGTGCGTTTCTTTTTGTAGCACTGAGCAACAATTTTTCTATAAATTCATTATTGCCACCAATATGAGAGCCAGTTCATTTTAATAGACCCCGTTACTGTAGGGATGGCTTTTGAGTGTTTATGTACCGAGCTGTAGTATTTCTGCCGGGTGTTTCCATGAGGCTACTCTCACCGCCGTGATGGACGCACACAACTCACCTAGATGTGTGGGTAGACTAAGATTTTGCAAAACATGTAATGACACGCAAAAATCAAATTTAGGCACAACAATGTCATGCTCTCTAAATGCGTGTTTGTAACGCTGTGCCATGCACACATTATCTTTGGTTGGAAGCATCAGAATTTTGCTATGATATCACACAATCCAGTAATGTTGTGGTGACAAAACAGGGGTTTAGTTCTTGCAGAGTGTATTTCTTATACGTACAGTATCTACGGTTGGAGACTGGTCATGCTTCTAGAATTTACTATGACATCATTATTTATAGCAATGTTTTCGTTTCTAACACATACGCAATGATGTCACACACACTATTAGTGAAGTGGTGGCTTAGCAATGACAAATAAACCGGGCCCATATTACATTGTGATTGCCTGAGAGCATAATGACTCGCCACGACGTCAGGAACAGTGGGGTTGATCTTGTGTAACTCGAGATAATACGTGAAATGTGGAAAAATAAGAAAATGAGTGACAATACCAAAAATTGGATATCAATGAGACTATTTACATATCTGCTCTGGTTTGAGCTCTGCTGGTGCCTTGAATGATGTGATATTAAGTTTTTACTAACAAATAGCCACCACTTTTTATTAACAAATAGCCACCACCTAGACCTCAGTGACATGACCAACTGCAATTTGTTTTTATCAAATTGACACAGCCTACAACTCCTGAGAGCCAAAGTTATGTAAGAGGAAAATTGTGGGAAATAGAAAAGAGATACAGGAATACCAAGAGCTCAGTTGGAAAACCAACCCTATACAAGGGAGTTGAACTTTAAGGCAGTATTATAGAAATAGAAGAGGATGTAAATGAAGATGAGCTGGGAGATAAGACACTGCAAGAAGAATCTGACAGAGCACTGAAAGACCCAAGTCAAAACAAGGCACTTGGAGCAGACGACAATCTTTCATAACTACTGATAGCCTCGGCAGAGCCACGCTTGACAAAACTCTACCATTGGGTGAGCAAGATGTATGAGACAGGCGAAATACCCTCAGACTTCAAGAAGAATGTAATAATTCCAATTCCAAGAAAGTAGGTTCTGACAAGTGTTAATATTACCAACTATCAGTTTAATATGTCATGGTTGCAAAATACTAACACGAATTCTTTATATAAGAATGTAAAAAATGGTAGAAGCTGACCTCAGGGAAGATCAGTTTGGATTTCAGAGATACGTAGGAACATGCAAGGGAATACTGACCCTACGACTTCCCTTAGAACAAGGGTTGAAGAACGACAAACCTCCGTTTATAGAATTTTGTAGACTTCAGAGAAAGATTTTGACAATGTTGACAGGCATATTCTGTTCGAAATTCCGAAGGTAGCGGGCTAAAGGATAGGAAGCGAAAAACTATTTACAACTTGAACACAAACCAGACATCAGTTATAAGAGTCATGGGGCATGAAAGAGAAGCAGTTGTTGAGAAGGGAGTGAGACAGGTTTTTAACCTTTTCCTGATGTTATTCAGTCTGTACATTGGGCAAGCAGTAAAGGAAACCAAAGAAAAACTTGGAGTAAGAATTAAAGCCCAGGGAGAAGAAATAAAAACTTTGAGGTTTGCTGATGACACTGAAGTTCTGTCAGAGACAGCAAAGGGCTTGGAAGAGCAGCTGAACCAAATGACAGTGCCTTGGCAGGAGGATATAGGATGAATATCAACAAAAGCAAAACAAAGATAATAGAATGTAGTCGAATTAAATCAAGTGATGTTGAGCGTATTAGATTAGGAAACGAGACGGTTAAAGTAGTAGATGATTTTTGCTTGTTACGGCACAGAGTAATATGGGTTCCAAGTTATAAAATTTTTAATGGAGTTCAGGCACCTTAACATAAGATAGGCTGGTTACGCCACGATTAGCGGCGGACCAGGAAGCACGGTGATGCAAGACAGACGGGCAGCGCAGTCTGCAACTCTGCAGTAGCTGAGTGAGAGAGAGCACATGCAGCGGGAAAACAGAAAAGGACAGCGACTAAGCAAAATAACACGCTCGCTCGTTCCCGCTGTGGGATGCCGCAAGTAGCAATAGACACGGCTCGGGAAAACATTCATAGACTAATTTAACTAGCTCTTGCGAGAGAACTAGAGCAAGGGTAGCAGAATAATGAGGCCACATGCGGTCATCGCTAGTAAACCGCACGTCACGGAGCTACGAAGAGCTCTTTAAATACTGGAGTCCCAGCTCCAAGTAGGGGAGACCGGTTCAGGTCAGTGGGAAAAATGGAGTCCGTGTAGATGACATTCTGTTCATGACTATGTTGTTTTAGTAAGTCTTGCCTCAGATCAACCAGCGCAGTACCAACCAGCCATGGAGTGCTGCAGTGCTGAATTCCACTGACGAACTTTATGCTGTGCCACACCAACCACTACTGATGGGAGAGCTGATGAACTGCCTGCAGCAGTGTAATACCAGATGCTGTACTCTCTGAGTGTGGGACGGAAGACGACGACAACGACCAGGGTTCCAGACGGACCACTGCCTAGGCTCATCCGGGTTCGGGTCCTACCAGGCCGGCAGTACTGGGTTCAACACATGCTGCCTACAGCACACCGCGGATGGGGTGGTCCAGGGAAGAAGAGGCACGGAGTGGAATCGAGTACACTCCCTCAGCCGGTAGCAGCTATCCATGCTGTACCAGGCTGGGCTAAGCATCCGTATCGACAGAACAGCAACATCTCGCAAGGATGCAGGCGCAAGGACTGGCGCAGCGTCAGACATCGAGAGTCTGTCTGTGACCTGGGCAGGAGGCAACTACGGCCAACAGTCCACCATCCTTTGTAAAGTTGTCACAATAAACGATTCACTGAATAATCATGTTTACTTAGCGCCACGAGCGCTTTCAGACGATTCCTGACATTGTGCAGAGGCCTCATCTGCTCGACCTCTCTGTAGTAGTAACTGAATTTACTGGGACAGCTGTGGACTATGTGAACATTATCACAGACCAGATGCATCCCTTCTTGCTTGTATCATTCCCAAATAAAAGTGATGGCCTCATTCAGAAAGATAACTGTCCACATCAATAGGCCAAAATCGTGCTACATTGCTTTAAGGAGCACTGTAGTGCGCTCACATTGAGATCTTGGCCACGAAATTCACCTGATGGAACACATATGGAGACCTGTCAGTCGCCAGCTCTGTGCCCAAAAACCAATAAATCGTAATTTATGGGGATTCTGTGACCGTTTCATAGAAATCTGATGACACATACATCCAGAAATCTACCAAGAAGTTGTTGACTCCATGCTACTCAGAATAGTTGTTGTACTAGGTTCCAAACGTGGAACCACATGGTATTAACAAGATGGTGATAATGTTTTGGCTCATCAGTGTACATCCAAACAGTAACTTTTGTATTCGTATTTAAGTGCTTGTCATCATTGAGGTTACTGTGTTAGTAGGTTAACCGAGTCTCTATCTCTCTCTCTCTCTCTCTCTCTCTCTCTCTCTCTCTCTCTCTCTCACTCACTCACTCACTGTCTCGCTGTCTCTCTCTCTGTTATGTCTGACCAGTAGTCAATTTCTCCGCAGGCCGTGTGGCCAACTGCCCTGCAAGGAGGACGCGGGTAAATGGTTTCCATCAACACCGACGTATTTCCTTCTATAGCCTGGGCTGTTTACCACAGAGATACACATCACCTCACAGCATCTCAGGTCGCCAACCTCGCAGACAGGCAGTGTGTCTGTAGCAGCAAAGAGCGTTTTCGTTAGAGCACTGTTTTACTACGCAAGGTCACATGTCCTCACAACGCCAATTTGATATCTGTCTGCTATTTAGGCCTCTGCAGGATAGTGTAAAGTCAGTAATGTCCTACACCTCAAGTCAACATTGGCACCAGTTCCGTCTGGTCATATCACCGATTCAGTTCCAGCGCTACCAGTTGGCATTTCCAGCAGTTTCGTCTCAACACTCCAAGCCAGCAGACCTGGCCCACATCAGCCTTCACACTCCAGCAGCACTGGTCCAGTAACATCCCAGGACTTCACGCCGCCTGTCAAGACTCTAGGGTTCGTCATATAGGAACATCACAACAACGTCACAGCAAAAATAATTCTGCTGTATATATTTGTATGGATATTTATCGAAGGATATTATAATTGAGTTCCGTTTTGTTAATAAAGTTTCTTTTAAAAATGTCTATGATCTCTCTTCAGGACAAGGATACTTCAGTGGTGATGAGGCTGTTTCTCACATGCGTTAGCAGAATGTTATGATGTCCTTTCTTCTCTCATCTGCCATGCTGTGTCCATGTGTGTGGAAGTACATTGTTGTTGTTATTTTCGTTGTTGTCTTCCCTCCTCTCGTTTGCCACACTTCAATGGGATAAGGTAAAAGTGCGTCATGATGCTGTAGTCTCTCAAAGGTTCCATGCTTCAGTGTTCTTTCTGTCTGGTTTTAGTTTGTCTATGTATTGGTTTGTTTGCCGGAGCAGATTCTGTTTTCACATTCCTCATCATGGGCTAGTTAGTTTTGCTGGGACAGTGTTTTCCTGCTAATTCTGTTCCCCCATCAGAGGGCAGTATTCTTTGCATTCACGATTGTGACTCCTGGGTACTGTTTTTCGTCTGTGTGGCAGGTTTCTTAGCAGTTACTTTTTTCTCCTTGGTTCAGGAGGTTCGTTAAAGTGTGTCCCTCAGTGACTTCTCATTCACACTGCTGGTCTAAGTTTTTTTTAGTGTTGCAAGATTCGACTATCTCATTCACTGGCAGTGCTCTCATGCACAATTTGCTTGAAGAGCCCAGCTGCGCCACCTAACACAATCATACCATCAGAGGCACTTGGAACTGATGAGAAATTAAAAATGGCAGTGCCCTTTCTGGGACTCAAGTGTATCATAATATCTGTCTTATCATAAGAGGTTTTATTGTCTGAAGACGTTTGCTTATATAAGCAGCAGATATGGAAACTGTTACAAGGCGTAACTCAGTTCACCCAGGTTTTGGCTACTACACTCATATCTTGGCTCGCTGCTCCCACAGCTGTGCTGCTTTTTAATGCGGTCAGAAGGAGGACTAGGATCCCTACCGAAAAACAGTTGGAGTTGTATTTTATGGGCTATGTCAGTAGTAGGCAAAGGCGGCATCGGTGCAATTTTAATATCAAATTCATATTCAAATTAATTAAATTGATCAATTAACTCCCCCCTGACCATGTCCACCCCCACCCCTGATCATGCCCAACCCCAACCCCGACCATGGCCACCACCACCCCAGATGTTGTCATGTGTTTTTCTCAGCCCGCACGTGGGCCGCAGCCCCCTCCCCCTCCCACTCTCTCCCTCCCCCTTCCCTCCCCCATATACCATATTGGCCAGAATTTCGAATTTTGGCTGGAATTTCGAATCTTAGTAGTGAGGATTTCTTTGTCCCAGAGCTGTGATGATGCCCCCTTCCCCTTGCCACCCAGGAATTGGCAGAAAATTAAAAATGGCCATACCAATTTGGGACTCGAATCCTGGTCCTTCTGGAAGGAGAGCCCAACTGCGCCCCCTAACACAATTATACCTCCAGAGGCACTTGGAACTGATGGGAAATTAAAAATGGCACTGCCCTTTCTGGGACTCAAACCCTCGTTGCAGTACTGGATGGAAAGCCGAAGTGCATCGCCCCCCCCCCCCCCCCAAACACATGGAAACTGTCCAGATGCAGGAGAGGAAGGTTAGGTTAGTGTGGCTTATTTATTTTGATTGGGAAAATGAAGTAATGATAGGTCCTAATTATGTAATTAATCATAAAGATCAGGCCTAATTACACAACTATATGCATAGTGCTACACGAGGACGGCCTAAAATCGCAATAAAACTCAAAAACTGACGATACCACTTAACTGGTGTCATCCTGCTGGGAAAGATTTTGCAATACCACTCGGAACTAGTAACAGACACACTCAAACTCTACCCTTCACCTACAAACGTGCAAGCTGGCGGGAAAAAGGCAGATGTGTAAGGTACTATCTTTATTCTTTTTGGCTGGAAATATGGTCAAGTGACGAGGTGCTGGTGTTGGAAAGAGAGGAGTTTAAAGAGTGTATTACCTGTAAGCATACAATATCTATCATTGTTTGACGTCAGAGTTCGCTACAGACGCATTGCTCAAAAACGACCGTGAAGCCCAAGTAACCGAATCCAATTCACACTACCACAACTGATGGAAACAGTGCATCACAGTTCTAATTACACTTCGAAACTGTTGTGAAAAAAACCAGCACTCTTAATGAACTGGTCATAATGCAACACATGTACTGGGGAAAATCGTTGTCCTAAAAGCCTGCGAAGGAGTGGCAGTTGAACATGCAGGGAAAATTGTTGTCCTAAAAGACTGCAGAGGAGCGTCAGTTGAACATGCGTTGTCATCTATAGGAGGTGACAAATTGCTGAAAATTGACGCCCTCTTACCTCCCATCATGCCTCTCCTCCCTCCCTCCATACACCCACCTGTGGGGAGGACACAGGCTTTCTCAAACAGTCAGCTGCTCTGCTGTGCTTTGCGTGGTCGCTAACTGCCAACACAATAGCATCTATAGTCAACTAAACAATCTGTGATAAAAGGATGGCCACCCCAGTGCAACGTGTTCATTTAAAATATAGCGACACAGCCCCCACACTCCACGGCTGTGTTCGGCGACCACCCAAAATATACATGCCCCTCTACCCTCGCCCCCAGCAGCCCGCCATTCTGGAATGGAGAACAATTGTATTTATTGTCAACGCAGTTCTTTCCTACAATCAGTTAAACGTATTTACCGGAAAGACTGGACCCCTCTGGAACAACAACGAAATTCCGGAGAATGCTCCAGATCACTTTTTCAAATGGCTAGCTGCTCTGCCGAGCGCTTTTTCTGCAGTCCACTGCCACCCCCCTGCGGTCACTGGTCTCACCAGGCCTTTTGTTACCCTCCGTGGTCACTCACGGTATGCAGCCTGCCTTGAGGCCAACGGCCATTTGCCAACAGAAAAGGGAAGTTCAGCAACACCGCCACACCTCTAGTTGGAGCGTGGCTATGTCCGACCACCCACATTAGACTCGCCCCCCGCCCCTCCCGCGCCCGCTGTTCTGCAATGGAGAACAATTTTATTTAACATCAACACGTCTCTTACAATCAAGCATCTATTAAACAAGGAGAACACAATCGCGACGATGATAAACGTCCTCTTTCCACGAAAATAGGTGCAGTTCATTTTATTTCAGTTTCATCAGAAAAATCGGAATAGTTTTTACGTTCAACTGCAGGATGCAATTCGCATCTCATTATTTTGTGACGTCCAACAAAGTGCATTGCCACCAATCACAAATTGTCAGCAGAAACATTTCCACTCTGCGTAAATTCAGGAAAAAGAAACTTCGACTACTTTGCTGCAAAAATTACAGATCACCGCAGATTGTCCTCGTTATCTTGAAAGCGTTATCGGAGTAAAGAAAAAGCGATAATTTAAACTCCAATGAAAAATAAAAATCTATATTAAACAATTTCTTTCAGCTTGATGGACAAATTACACAACCTGAGAGCGTCTCTCAGGTTCAGTGTCTGTAAAAAACTGTCATGCACATGTGTATTACTCGTACAAACATTTCAGACATGTGAAATAACATTAGAGAATACAATCTTTCACGTCATTGGCTCAAATGTCGGAAAAAAACACATTCATTTTATGTTCGGCAACAACAAGCTATAATTCAAGAGGATGTAGATGTTTTGTACACTGTGGCAGATCTCGTTTTACCAATGTGATACTATATCATACTAGTATTTACGAAACAAATCGTGAGTGCCTGTCTCGCCTTGTGTAGGTGGGAGATTGAAATTTCATTAAAAGATATCGCTGCAATGAAAAAGACAAGAAATGCCTATGAAGAATCATTCCGTGGTCCCTAGCCATTTCCTCCTCCCACCAGGTGGTACGTCATTGATATCAATTTGGTAGGTTAAGAAATTAAATTGATCATAAGAGTCAGTTTACATGGTGAGTAATTTTTTTTTTCAGTAGTCGGATTCACTCACCAGGTAGGTCAAATGGGAATCCGTGGAGGGAAGATGATGATCTTTTCGAGGAACACTATTGAGAACTGACACATGAAGCTGACTGCAGAGGGATTCTACAGCCCACCCCATACATGTCGCATAAGAACCGCACTATTAAAAACACAATCGTAGCAACTATGTTACCATCACCCTACATAAAAAGCGTTCTTGAGTCTACAGGCACACACAACTTGCTGATAATGTTACGCTTTTTGGTAGAAATGCTGTCTGCGATTTGCAATCAAGTCTATCCATTCTACCACATACTTGCATTGAATGCTGTCTTTAAATGATTACAGCCACTGGTGAATCATATTTGTACCACTCTAATATCTCGAAACGAGTCACCTTTTTCGAACCTATCTGCTAAGCATCCCATACAGCAAAAACTTGAGCGCTGTGTTTTAGACAGTCCCTGTGCATCTTGTACATGCTCCTCAGCCTCCGCCCCGCCCTCCTTGCAGCGTCATCCAGGTGATCATCCCAGTTTAAGTCGGACCTGAACGGAAGTTGGAGAGTGCAATATCTAAGACCCTCTGCATGTCGTGGAGAAACAGGACGAGCTGAGTTAACGCGACAGGAGCGCGTTTTGACCACTCGGTGGAAATGGGAACATGTCGTAGCTTCGCCAACCGTGTATAATGTGTAAGGCCAACGCCAAACGAAGCTTTCCCCTGCAACAAAAGGTAGTAGAAAGGATAGTACATCAGTTACGGTGGTGTTTCTTGTTGGGAAAATTAGGAAGATTCCACATCATGCAGGGTATGGAGGAAGAATGAAGATTTTGCTACTGCATTGCAACACATCTCCAAACTGTGTACAGGTAGTGCAGTCCAAAGGAGATCTTCATCTCTCAGGATACATTCATGTCTATCACCCAAACAATCTCTTCCACCTCGGTATGTAGTACCATTCAACAGAGAAAACCTATGAAATATAAAAATTGAGCTAACATCCACCATTACAGAACTCGACAAAATATTACCATATCCCTGTCTTCTGATATATCTGAAACAAATACAGTCTACTTTCTGGCAGTGAGCATATGTGGCGATCCTATTAAATATACAGGTATTGGTTCACTGGAGCACGTGGCTCATGATCGAAGTCACTTCCACAGACCGGAGTAAAGTTTCGTCACCTGTACTGTAGGAGGACCATATCCAACAGATATTCTTTCACACGAGAGGGTTCCTGTATTGTTTCTTCATAAACAGTTCAATATATTGTTGTTGTTTTTTTTGTAACACATCCAATCAGTGTTCACCACCAAACATTTCGTTTTTTCTACCATGACTTGGTTGTCTGTGTCAGCTGCTGCTAAACCAACATTAACACATTTCGATCCTTTGGCTCTCACAGAAAGCTGAACATTGCATGGCGTAAACTGTACAGCTACCACAACACAGACTGGTAGAAATAAAACACAGAGGCGATGTTTCTCACTGACAAGAATGTGGAAGACATCGCAACATATGGAAACCGGAAGAGCTTGCGGTATTGTAGTTCACTTTCAACAGCTATTCGAAGGTACAGCTAATCTCATCTTCCCCATTGACAGGATAACGGATGTCTCGGTGTTCCACTACGAATAGCATTGTTCCTTCATTTTGCAGTCACATACATGATTACCGTTCCGGTGTTGACCGTTTCCGGTAGGTACTGTTCACACCATGCATGAGGTAGTACGAATAAAAAGAGGTTCTGTTACCTTATTGCTGGAAAAAAAAGATAAAAACATGTGAAGGGCATCGCAGCATATGAAAATAGGACGAGACTGCAGCATTGAGGAACACTTCCAAACAACTGTATGAAGGTGACGACGTCTACATTTAATCCCATGCTCCACAGTGACAAGTAGCAGATATCCAGTGTTCCACCAAGGCTCCCTCCATCTCAACTGAGAGGTGTACCCAGTGGACAGTCGGGCTGGGAAAGACACCATTGCTATGCAACGATGTAGTGTAATACGCATTGTTGTTGATAACGAGATCAGTTTTAGCAATTTTACCTGTTGTTCCGTAATTTCAATGGCAGTCAGTGACACGGTAGAACGCTTCCCAATTTCTACATTATCGCTAAATCACCCGTCCACTACTTTGCAAGTACCATATACTAGATTGCGAATGCACTTAGATGATTGTGCAGTAGATCGAGTCGACCATATACACCAAAGTATACCAGACAATGTCCTATAGCGATGGAAAGGGGTTATCTACATATTTCCAGCGCGTTGATCATAGTGCAGAATTCACTATTATGACTGATCATCTTTCCCCGTGTGGATGGGCGCCACAGAATATTGTCGCATTCGTAGGATAAAGTCGTAGATTGACAGATCCCTCCCAGATTGTACTTGACAAATCCTTCCTGCAACACTGATCTTACCCACGGCACGCTTCCAAAAGCATAAGATTCCCGCAGATTCCTGCATGTTGAGGAGGGTCGCACCTCTTATCGGTGTGTGGTTGACATGAAAGCGTTGCGTTGCTATAACATTTGGTTTATACATGATGGAGGTCCAGCCGTATGGAGTTTGAAGCATTTCACGTAAATCAACCGTGCAATCTATTCTGAGGCTTTATTCCACTGTCTAGAGTCAGTACCAGGAAGGTACTGGCATGAGAGAAATGATGATAGAGCATAAACACACACTCTGATGATTACATGGTTCTGCACCTAAAAATGCTGTACTGTTAAAGCCATATGGTTGCCGAAGTCATGCAGAATGAAACGCTCTTAATACTGTAATGGAGGATATATTTGTCCATCTTCAGACATACAACTACCCCTCAAGTATGTTACCCGATTCACTACAGTGACAAATTTTGAAATGATTAAACTACTCCCTTCTACACTATTACGGTATCCTAGAAGGGCTTCGTCAGCTTGTATCCACAGCTCGAGTTGCTTATAAACCAACTAGAACGAAGTCTGGAGACTGTTGTTCTGTCTCTTAGGAAATTAATGGATTTTATACGTCTTTTTAAATCGGAAACGTATGTACCCTCAATCACATTTCCCACGTCAGCCGTCCATATCATTAGTGATAGTAGTAGTATCAATTTTGACGGATGCGGTTATGTCTCATTGGAAAACAGAAAGAAGAAAAACCGACCTGAATATTTTCGATAGCTGATACATTGAGGTACCAGACACACACTGCTGCAGGAAAATGCACATAAAGAAGCCGCAACTTCTTGAAGAGGGAGTGCCGGCCGTGGTGGCCAAGCGGTTAAAGGCGCTACAGTCTGGAACCGCGCGGCCGCTACGGTAGCAGGTTCGAATCCTGCCTCGGGCATGGATGTGTGTGATGTCCTTAGGTTAGTTAGGTTTAAGTGGTTCTAAGTTCTAGGGGACTGATGACCTTAGAAGTTAAGTCCCATAGTGCTCAGAGCCATTTGAACCATTTCTTAAGAGGGAGTAAGCACCACGGTCAGTAAACAAGGGAGATGTAGTAGTGTTACTGCTGATTACAGTAGCATCAACACAGCTCTAGTAGTATTCCTCTTGCACTAAGAAGTCCTGGTCTCATGTTCGATAGCTTTGATCATGTGTAAGATAATATAGTAATTTCACCCTAACAGCACATCTCTCGAGTGCACCCCCCTCACGCCATTAAAGGTGATGTATGTGATATCGATCCACTCTCCTACAGATCACTCTTGGAAATGGTTCAAGTCTGATAAAGGCAATGATTTTTCTCTTTAATACTTAAAGAATAAAACTGTTTGTGAGAACCGGCCGTAATTCGGAAATATATATATTCGACTGCATGTGTGAGAATGCAGTTATGGATCAGGATACATATGCCTTGCCTGGTTTAATAAGACGCCTCTGTGTAATGCATATATCGCCTTTGTTGGAGTGTTTATTACGAAAACCCACGTAGTTTACAGGCGGAGGGGGAGGGTTAAAAGTGAATGCAGTCAGAGCATAATTTTTAAGCCTTTCTCGGTCTTGAGTGATCGGGTATCCCCCAGCGCTCCTCAATTACCAGCATTTCGTGGTAATTTTTCTCTAATTGTATGTATTCTCAGTCAATTTAAGTAATTTTTCAAGTTTTTTCGCAGTTTTACATATTTCATCATATTTCTCTCAATTTAACGTATTTCCCATCGATTTGTCGTAATTGTACCAGGTCTTCATCGATTTTTATGGATTTTATATCTTTTTTCATATTTTTAAATATTTTACCGTAGGTATATGGTCATATTGCAAGCATGTCCATGCATTGTTTGATTTTATATGAGGATATTTGCCTGTCTGATACACATGCCTTTTAAAAAGCTCTAAGAATTTCCCCCTTCCCAGTGATCGGCATGCACGCATTTGGCACAGAAAGGTCACGAAAAGTATAGTAACACTCGCCTCATACCTTGATGAGACTCAGCGAGTGGCGCAGATTGGAAACTCGTAGTCTGGAAACAAATCAGTGTGCTGCTACAGCACATCAGAGAGCTTGTCTGCAGACTAATGTAGCCACACACTTGATGGAAATTCAGTTTGACACAGTTCCACACATTCATCTGTCTTCCAGTCCACCGTGTAGGGATCTGCAACAGGGAGTTGACATGTGTAGAGAAATGATGTCTGATGCAGCTCTGATCCCCATAAGTATGTGCTCTTATCGCTTACCATATGAATTTCGCTACTTTTGTTTACATCACCCAACTCTGATAGGCCCCACAACCACGTCAGGACATTTTCAAACTGTAGGTTTCAGATTTTTTGTTATCGTAGTAATAAGTTATTCGGTAGTTGACAGTGTGTCGACTACACGTAGCATCCTGGACCATGAGAGTTTCCCTTGCCCATACCTACAGAGTGTGCACCCCCAGAGGCGTAATTTGTAGGCAAACAGTTAGCAAGTTATGCATTCGAACGACATCCGTCTACCGCTGACAACACTACACACAAAGATATAGAGACTATGCATACATGTTACCAATTGCGAAGTCTCGATTTCAACCACTTGTACGTTATTTTAGACAGTGCTACAGCTCCACAAATGGAGAAAAACTCCTCGCAAAGCTATTCTGTAGGGGATATAAGCACATTTAGACTTCTTGATAAAGAGCTTAAAATCTTTGATGCATGTCATATTACCAATACATCGTAACAATATTGTCGAGATTCGCCAGTAATGACAATAAACCATGACATCCTGCTTTGCCCTTCACACCTACTTTTATACTCTTAAAGATCAATGATGATGGAGCATAATCATCCCCATTCTGCTGTTTTTTGTGCTAGATGTCCATCGGATGGTGGACGACAACCCTTCGTGGGTATTATTGTTGTGTACAGTACAGAACGACATACTAGTCGGACAGTATAGCAATATACTCGAATGCGCCAAGTCATTGAAGACAAAATATCCTACAGATGCAATGCATTTGTTTTATTTTTCTCTATGTCTATGTCTAAAAATGTGTTGCACTTGGCTCCAATGACCCATTCATTATGAGTGCTGGTTTTTTCACAACAGTTTCGAAGTGTAATTAGAACTGTGATGCACTGTTTCCATCAGTTGTGGTAGCATGTATTGGCTTCGGTTACCTGGGCTTCATGGTGGTTTCTGAGCAGGGGTCTGTAGCGAGCCCTTACATCAAACAACGATAGATACTATATGCTTACAGGTAATACACTTTTTAAACTCCTTGGTCCAACACCAGCATCACTTCACTTGACCATATTTACAGTGAAAAAGAATAAAGATAGTACCTTACACATCTGCTTTCTCCCACCAGCTTGTAGGTGAAGGGTAGAGTTAGAGTGTGTCTGTCACTAGTTTCGAGTGGTATTGTGAAATTTTTTCCCCAGCAGTATAACACCAGTTGTATGGTATCGTCAGTTTTTGAGTTATATTGCGATTTTAGGCCGTCCTCATGTAGCACTATGCATATAGTTGTGTAATTAGGCCTGATCTTTACGATTAATTACATAATTAGGACCTATCTTTACTTCATTTTCCCAATCAAAATAAATAAAGTACACTAACCTAACCTTCCTCTCCTGCATATGGACAGTTTCCATGTGTTGGGGGGGTGCACTTGGGCTTTCCATCCAGTAGAACCAGGCTTTGAGTCCCAGAAAAGGTACTACCATTTTTAATTTCCCATCATTTCCAAGTGGCTCTGGTGGTATAATTGTGTTAGGGAGTGCTCTTGGGCTTTCCATCCAGAAGGACCAGGGTTCGAGTCCCAGAAAGGGTATCACCATTTTTAATTGCCCGCCAATTCCTGGGTGGGGGGCAGACATCAGCACAGCTGTGGGACAAAGAAATTCCCACCAAAATTCGAAATTCCAGTCAATAGGGCACATGGGAGAGGGGAGGGGGAGGGGAGGGGGAGGGAAGGGGGAGGGAAAGAGTGGGAGGGGGAGGGGGCTGAGGCCTACGTGCAGAAAAACACATGACATCATCTGGGGGTTGGGGTGGGTGTGGTCGGGATGGCAGTGGATGTGATCGGGGGGAATTAACTGATCAAGTTAATTAATTTACATATCAATTTGATATAAAAATTGCACCGATACCGCCATCTCCCTACTACTTATGGCATCAACGGTATGCAACACAGTGCTCATTTTCTTGCCAGTGTGGGTGCAGAAATTTTGAGTCTGTGTTGTTAGTTTTTCCCAGGCTTTCTTGTGGAGGACATAGACTATGGTTTGTTAGTGGAACAGTTAAATGTACATTTTTATTGTGTCAGTAGCCTCTGGCCGAGCAATGCGCGTGCCAGGTCCTTAATTAATGTCAGACAGTGTTTTTCACAGTGTCTGAGTGAGCTTGTTCTTGAACAGAGTCCAGATAGGGTAGCTGTGGTGTGTGTGTGTGTGTGTGTGTGTGTGTGTGTGTGTGTGTGGTAAGCTGAACCCCCTTCAGTAAGATCATTTACAATGTTGTTATCATGCCATGTGGTGCTCCGTGTCTTGTTATCAGAGTTCTACGGCGGCAGTACTGCCATGCTCGGCCCAGCCCTTGCCTGTGACGCCGTCAGACACCACGTTTCTCGTCGTCGGCTTTAGTCCTGTCGGTGCCAGCCCTCTTCCCATCGTCACTCATATCAGCGTTCTCCCTGTCACAGGGGCCCTAGTGTCATCGTCAGCTCTGTCGTCAGTGCGGACGTCGCTGGCGCTGTCGTGGTCGGTCCTCCCGTCGTCACCATGTCTGTCTGTGACGAAGTCGATCCTGTTGTTCGTCCGTCTGCCATCGACCCTATCCCGGCCGACTCTCGTACGATCGCACGCCCTGTTGCGACTAGCCCTCAGGTTGTCGCATGGCCTGTTTTTGACATCGAGAATCTGTTTTTCAGTCTTCTCGCCACTGGCCCAGTGCCAGCCAGCCCTCTTGAAGTCGCCGTTCCTGTTGAATCCGATGTCAGATAACTTGTCAGTGTGTTCGGCGCTGGCCCTTCGCGAGGAGTTCAGCCGCCGCCACCGTCCTAGTTGTTCTCAGTGGCGTCGTCGCGGCCGTACGTGCTGACACTCCCGTTGTTGTTGCCGGCCCACCCACCAGTTCCACCGTTTGCACTGGCGCCGCTGATCCTGTCGCGTATCCTGCTGGGCCTTGCGTTGCACCTTCTCGGAAGTTGCACCACAAGTTCCACCGACGGAGAGCAGTGCGCTTCGTTACAGGATCATTTAGTAATCGCGAAATCGTTACGGAGATGACAGATAAACTCCAGTGAAAGACCCTGCAAGAGAGACGCTCAGTAGCTCAGTACGGGCTATTGTTAAAGTTTCGAGAACATAGCTTCACCGAGGAGTCAAGCAGTATATTGCTCCCTCCTACGTATATCTCGCGAAGAGACCATGAAGATAAAATCAGAGAGATTGGAGCCCACACAGAGGCATACCGACAATCTTTCTTTCCAATACAATACAAAACTGGAACAGAAGGGAGAACCGATAGAGGTACTCAAGGTACCCTCGGCCACACACCGTCAGGTGGCTTGCGGAGTATGGATGTAGATGTAGACGTCCAACCGTTCCCTGTCACTGTTTGCAATGGAGGCCAGTCGCCGTTCCCTTCCACGGAAATGGCGTGCTTGTTTTGTTGGGATCCTTTTTTGTGTTATTTAGTGGTTAACTTCGGTATTTTCATGTTCCTGGTGCTAAAATTTTACGAAGTTTCTGTACTATTCTTGTGTATCAAAAGTCACAGATCTTACACCCGCTTGCTCAGCAGTCTTATTAGTTGTCGCTTCCATTCTTATTCAGAGTTTATATCCATTGCTCTTCTGTATGCATAACTTTTTTATTCAGTTCTAAGTCCATGGAATGCAAGGTTCTGTTACTGTATTTTTTTTTTTGCCAGTTCCCGGTCACATGTTTCCCTTTTTCTGACTGTATTGTTTATCACTCCACTTTCCTGGGGAGTCAGCACTAGCGGTGGGCAGCATACCCCTGTGAGTGCAATGCATCTATTTTTAAGGGGGGAGGAATGATGAATTCCTCCGTACACCAGGCAGGCTGTGTGGGCAGCTGTTCTGCCAGGAGGTAGGTAAACAGCCTTCATCAATACCAAGATTTTTTTTATATGGTCTGGGCTGTTTACCATGGAGTGACATGTTGTCTCCAAAGCGTCTCGGGGCGGAGACCTCCCTGACAGGCAGCGTGCCTGTTGCAGCAGGGAGCACTGTTGGCAGGCCAGTATTTTGACACACTATGTCACGTATCCACACAGCGCTACGCAGATACCTGTCTGCTGCAGCCTATTTAGGCCACCGCTGGAGTGTGGGAAGTTAGTTATGCCTTATGCCTCAAGCCGGCAGTACCAGCCTTTCCGTTCAGTCGCTCCAGCAGTTCAGTTCCAGCGCTACCAGTTGGCAGTACCAGCAGTGTCGTCTAAACGCTCCACGCTGGCAGATCCAGCCCAGTTCATCCTGGTCTGCAGCAGCAGTACGTCAGCTGCCATAAACTGGTCGTGCCGGCCTGCTAATGTGTCAGGTCTTGATGCCACCGCCTATCGCGACTCCAGTGGTCGTCGTGTAGAAACATCACAGGCACTGTCGCAGGAGAGGTATTTCTGTTTCCTGTAGTTGTATGAATTCTCATCCTAAGAAATTATAAGTGAGTTTAGTTTTCTTAATAAAATTATTCTTTGCTCACTCCTCAGGATGAGGATACTTGACTCTCTATCGCGTTTCATCAGTTTCTCTACCATGTATATTCCCACATATTCTTTAGTAATTAAGTTCGAAACGGATGTTGCTGTGGCCAAAATTATTGTTTTATCATACCCCATTGATTGCCCTGTGGACATACGGTGCTCAACAATAGCATACTTGGTAGATTGTAAAAGGCGAGTGCAGCGTTGATGTTTGGTGCAGAATTCTTCCACGGCATATGTGGTCTAGCTTATGTAACCTGTTTCAGATTGGTGAGGTATTTTGTAAATTTCAGCCTCCTATAATTACAAGTCGTCCTTAGCTGATCGCTGCGAATCTGCTATCTTAGATGTTGGGCAGAAAATGGCTTTAGCCTGAAATTTAGAGGATTCTTGCTATCATGAAAGAAATATAGCTAACAAATGGAAGAAAAGCGAGAAATTTCACTGGCGTGTTTTTCTCTTTATCCACTTCCAGGCATTTGGCCTTAACTGGCAGTGCTTGGGCTTCATGAACAATGCTCACTATCGTGCTAAAGGTATTATGTGGAGCTGTCAAATGCTATCGACTTTTGAACATGTGTCCCACGTTATAGACATTATCAATCATAAGCACCTGGGATGTTTTCGGGAGATGTGAGCACATGTGGATTTGATGCTCTTGTGTGAATATCAATGCAAAAAAGTATGATCTAAATGATTATATTCCGATTAATTAAACAATTCATCAAAACAATTTCAGTAGCTTCGCTGACAGCCGACTCCCACTATTGCCTGGCTTGCCCGTATACAGTACTCGACCACAGTACAAAATGGTTCAAATGGCTCTGAGCACTATGGGACTTAACATCTGAGGTCATCAGTCCTCTAGAACTTAGAACTACTTAAACCTAACTAACCTAAAGACATCACACACATCCCTGCCCGAGACAGGATTCGAACCTGCGGCCGTAGCGGTCGCGCGGTTCCAGACTGAAGCGCCTAGAACCGCTCAGCCACTCCGGCCGGCACCACAGCACATTAATCAGGCTGTAGCGTGTAGTGTTACACGTACACTGTGTGGTCGAAAGTATCAGGACACCCGCAAAAACATACGCTTTTCATATTAGGTGCATTGTGCTGCCACCTACTGTCAGGTACTCCTTATCAGTGACCTCAGTAGTCATTAGACATCGTGAAAGAGCAGACTGGGGCGCTCCGCGGAACTCACGGACTTTGATCGTGGTCAGGTGATTGGGTGTCACTTGTGTCATACGACTGTGCGCTAGATTTCCACACTCATAAGCATCCCTAGGTCCACTGTTTCCGATGTGGTGGTGAAGTGGAAACGTGAAGGGACACGTACAGCACAAAAGTGTACAGGCCGACCTCGTCTGTTGACTGACAGAGACCGCCGACAGTTGAAGAGGGTCGTGATGTGTAATAGGCAGACATCTATCCAGACCATCACACAGGAATCCCAAACTACATCAGGATCCACTGCAAGTACTATGGCAGTTAGGCGGGAGGTGAGAAAACTGGGATTTCATGGTTGAGCAGCTGCTCATAAGCCACACATCACGCCGGTAAATGCCAAACGACGCCTCGCTTGGTGTAAGGATCGTAAACTTGGAAAAACGTTGTGTGGAGTGACGAATCACGGTACACAATGTGGCGATCCAATGGCAGGGTGTGGGTGTGGCGAATGCCCGGCGAGCGTCATATGCCAGCGTGTGCAGTGCCAACAGTAAACTTCGGAGGCGGTGGTGTTATTGTGTGGTCGTATTTTTCATGGAGGGGGCTTGCACACCTTGTTGTTTAGCGTGGCATTATCACAGCACAGTCCTACACTGATGTTTTAAACACGTTCTTGCTTCCCACTGTTGAAGAGCAATTCGGGGATGGCGATTGCATCTTTCAGCACGATCGAGCTCCTGTTAATAATGCACAGCCTGTGGCAGAATGGTTACACGACAATAACATCCCTGTATGGACTGGCCTGAACCGAGTCCTGACATGAATCCTACACCTTTGGGATGCTTTGGAACGCCGACTTTGTGCCAGGCCTCACAGACCGACATCGATACCTCTCCTTAGTGCAGCACTCCGTGAAGAATGGGCTGCCATTCACCAAGAAACCTTCGAGCACGTGATTAGACGTATGCCTGCGATAGTGGAAGCTTCATCAAGGCTAAGGGTGGGCCAACACCATATTGAATTCAAGCATTACCGATAGAGGGCGCCACGAACTTGTAAGTCATTTTCAGCCAGGTGTCCGGATACTTTTGATCACATAGTATTGGTACCAGGTAAGACGACTTTGTTGTACAGCTGAACTCTAGCGGCCCCAGACACCAGGGCGCACAGCGGCATTTCCGGCATCCGGCTAAGTGACTTGTTGGGACGAGTCCAGTTACAAAGAGTAGCAGCGTCACCGGAAATAGGGAAGACCTCAGTCCGGGGCATTTTGACGGCTGTCGCTCGCATGCCTCTGTGTGGGAGATAGTGCTCCAAGACATGGTAGAGTTTCAGACGAGCTGAAAGATAATTTCTGACAGCTCTTTGAGTGTCTATAATAATTCACATAAAGTAGAAAAGCAAATTTGAATACATCGGCGATCTTAGATGAATGAGGCGCGTCTAATGACACAACAATATTTCAATATCTTTAAAACTACACAAGTTAATATTTCACAGTGAATAAACATTTTCACAACGAACCTCTGATTTAACAACTTTTAAATGCTTTATGCGATTTCAAGAAACGGTATCTCAGATGACAGCATTGCATATAACTATCATACCCGAAAGCTACATACCTGTATCTGTTTCATTTACTGATTTACTACATCTTTTATACCTTTTTCATTATGCAAATGTTTGTCAAAACATCGTATTCTACTCATTTACAAAGCAAATGAACGCAGCATCTATACTACATGTTTTGGCGAACGTATGTTCTTGTTTAATGAACAGTTTGCTATTTTGCCAGTAACTTTATTTAAATATTGACTGTAAGTGCTATAAAAAACTGAGCTAATTTAAAAGGGTCAATCGGATGTGTTATCGGACTCCAAAATTGGAAAAAGAATCAAAAGACACTTCTGTCAAGAGGGCGTAAATAATTCTTCAAAAAATATTTAACGACAGTCCGGTGTCATTTATAGTGAGAGCACTTGCACAAGAATGCTGGCTCACTTATTAATGATGAAACCTTTATTTATATTCATTGTGCGTGGTCAGAGTATGACCAAATGTTTATGAAATTTATTTTATTTAAATATTGTTGTAATGTGGTAGTTCAACTTAGGAAAGTTGTCAAGAGGGGTCAAATCATGTTTGTAGCACGTAAGAACGATGTATTTTTGGTGGGACGGCCATCAGCCAATGTGAAAAGAAGACCGTAGCAGAACACAACGGGAGTCAAGTGGAGACTGGGACTTTTCAAGTGAAGAGCTCAAGAGAGTGATTCAGGGCGCTTTAATGAAAGTTCTGGAAGGAGGCAGACCTGTCTGAAGTAAAGAGTGGTATTCGACTGTGGTGGAATTTGTAATATTCCTCCCTTATGTTGTGTGTGTTATTTACTGTCCTGATATGTAGAACTATATATAATACCTGCGTGTATTTTGTATTCCCTGAATTGGTTTACAAAACATACTGTCATGCAAAGCCAATTGTAATATTCTAATACTATACTGTTAATAATAAGCAATGCAAAAGACAGAAATACAATTACCTACCCGGACAGCAAAACTACAAAAACAAGTGTAATAACTGTTTGTGTTAACCTAAGGATTAAGCATCAGACTTTAACTCGTTTCTTCAAATAAGTCATTAGTTCAGAGGTATGGCGAATAACAGCAGTTAGACTACTATTCTGCATCGATAACAATATATGTGGTTGATGGTACACTATTATTCGCCTGTCTAATTAGGCACACGTAATGAAGCTGAGTAGGACAGCAGAAAAAACTCCTTACTTGCCTAACATACTTCACTTTAGATTTAGATAAAAGATGGTTCAGCAATACAAGAAAAGTATAGCCGCTCTAAACAAAACTACAGTACCAAATTGCTTAAGCAAATAGACTGATTTCATGAAAGCAAAAGAAAATTTGGACAGGGGGGTTTCTACACCGACATATTTGGTACTCAACATTTCATTGATTCACTATAAACTGTTTAACGTTACTATTTATCACCATTAATCATCAACTTAGTATTTCCTTTCATTAATACGTAATGTGAAAGCAGCAAACAATTTATCTAATATGGTCTCTGAATCTGGCATAACCTTACGTAATCAATTTAACACAGAAAATAATAGCAATGTTAGTTATGAAATTCTCAGTTATTCTTTCCATCAATTATTTCACTGATTAATCACTGATTAATCACATATATTAAAGATTTCACAGTCTTGGCTGAATACAGGTCACTCGGAATTTTCATGTACCAGGTTAGGATCCTGCTTGGTTCATGAGAGGGATAAATTACCAGGTGGTCACAATTGTTAATTTGGATGATGGTTATTATTCTTAAAGCATATTTCAACTTCCTGGCACACACTATAATACATAGCTAAGATGTCGTACCCTGTAAGCTGTGATCAGCGACGGTGGTTTTGGTGGCAACAACTGCATTAATATCAGAACGGCCAAGAGCAGTTATCCATGTCGGACTTATTTCCTCTTCATAGCGATGATCCATCTTATAATCAATAGCCCGATTTTCTCCCCATACCAGACCGTGATGAACTGCAGTTTCCAACCGAGGCAAGATGCAACAATATGGCGCACTCCACACTATGCTGGCGCTGTACGTGCTGCCTCTAAGATCACTGGCCACCGACTGACTTTGTTCGCGCCCGCCAAAGCGCGCCAAACGTTTCCGTTCCCACCTTTTCCTACGCTTACACAGCTTTCCGTTCCTGACGGAACTACTCCATCTTTTGTACTACACATATCTCATACAGCCCTAAGTGAGTGCTAGTAACTATTACATACATAATTACATTATAGCACCTTTTTACATTTAATAATTATAACAAATAGATATCTTTACAATATTTAAAAGTAAATATTACACCCTTTTTCTTAATATGTACATTCATTTTAATCTTATCAAAGAGTTTCAGTATCGATTTCGCTTCAAACAAGATGTCTCTTCTTCTGCTTTAACAGTTTCAATAAAATATTTACAAAAAAATTAAAAAAAATATGAACAATAATGTCACATATTGGGTGTGGGTGGTGAACGGCCGCTACCATACTTTGACTTCTGAAGGAACTAATACTTCGAGAGGTTTGAATGTGCTCCAGAGTAGGAATCTTACTTTCTGCCGCTTGATTTGCGGAACTGAGAGCAGACTGAGTTTCCATTCTTTGTATCGCTTGTGATAATTTGTAAATCATTAAGCCGAACTCTGAGCTGTTTTCAGTTATTGAATATTTTGTGTATAGTGATTTTGAAATGCACTTCGTTTCTGCGTATCTTCGATAACTATTTAGTTTGGGGATTTTGCTACCATGCTCGTAACGCTCGCAACGCAACTCTTATGCATTTGACAAGGGTCTTTTACGTCTGTCGTAG
Organism: Schistocerca piceifrons; assembly: GCF_021461385.2. NCBI lineage: Eukaryota > Metazoa > Arthropoda > Insecta > Orthoptera > Acrididae > Schistocerca > Schistocerca piceifrons. Next base: position 290,848,612 of record NC_060149.1, on the reverse strand, counting down.
GACCATTTCCTATTTATGTGAGATGTCATTTCTTGAATAAACGTTATTCAACGTAATTCTCTGTCGTCAACATCAATTACAGGTGTTCAAATTGAATCCTTGTTATTAAATTATTCATTTAACTTTTATTTTGTGTTTCTTTGTATTTTACTAACTCACAGCTCTAGCCTATTTGACTGCAGTATCTCAGCTACAGGTTATTATCTGCAACGAGTTAGCTGCAACGCATGAAAGCAGACGTGTCAGACTCGACCCTATGACTACATCAAACTATTTTTTTAATTTTTTTTTTTTATTTTATGAGACAGCAACTCAGCAGAAGTAACAGTTAGGTACAGTCGCAAGCAGGCAGAGAGTTAATTTTCAGTGCAACGTTCTTGAACTATGCGTAACGTATGTTGGATATACGACAAACCACACTGACCGAGAATCTTATACACGCCTGCCTTCCATAGAACCAAGACACCCTTCATAGAGTCAAAGAGCATGGCTGTCTTTGGTGCTGGCAGTAAAATAGCCTTGACTATGTTCAGACAGAATACAACCAATTTCAGAAGAAAGATTCCGTATGACTAGTTGCAAGGATATGGACCGAACAGTTTCCTCTTGAGCCATTTGAGGTCGAACACTCACCTGTGGTTTTAATAACACATCCTTGTGGACCTTCCATGATGGATAGCCAGTACGCTAAAAAAATTTTTTGAGGTGTTTTAGTTCTTCCTTTAGAGTATCCCTATTAGCAGTCATATGTGCCCCATCGATTGGGAACACAATTGGTCTGCACAGAAGGATGACATGTGTCGATTCGCAAGTAAAGATCTGCACTAGTCAGTTTGCAGAAGACACTATGTCAGTTTTATAGTGAACTGAGACATTCAAGAAATAGAGGCACCTGTCCATTTCTAGCCCCATGGTAAATTTGAGGTTCTCATGAATGGAATTCAGATGGCCCAAGAATTGATGAATTTTCTCCTCTTTTCTCCTCATCACAGGGCCAGTATCCTCCAAAAGTATCAACCACATACCTCCAGAAGGTGACAAGTTTAAAACTTGCAGAGGCCAACAGCTTCTCCTCAAAATCTTCTGGAGATTCATAGTTTTTGCAGAGGTTCATGTGAGTAATTTCAAAGTGTTCACAACCGCCAGCCCTAATCCTCCTCTTTAATTCAAGAAAACATGCTGTTGATGGATCGGGGGTATGTGGCTAAGTGTAACTGAGAAGAAAAGTGTGTGATCATTACAGGCACTGGTCACCGATATTTAATATTCCATGCAGAAGTGTGTATACTGTATGCTACTTACAAAATGAAAACTACTCATGCACAAAATGAAAAAGGAAAAAAATACAGAAAACTGAACAACACCTTTCTGGTTCATTGCCACTACTTGCTGATTGCATTTCATGTTTGAGCTCCTGAAAGAAGAATTAAGAGGGAATAATAATAGTAATAATAATTATAACAACAGTACATAAATGACAGACTTTTCCAAAATATCTGCTACGCGAAATATATCTCCAAGCAAGGGAAACTAAGACGTTACAGTACAGTAATTAAACCACAATGCCTCTATGGATCAGGAGCACTAATTTTGAACAAGAAAACAGACACCGAAAACAATGATAAAAAGAGTCACAAAATTGCACGAAAAATCCTAAACCAAAAATTTGAAGACGAAGAATATCGACACAGTAGCAATCAGGAAATCAAACAGTACACAAATATCCATAGTGCAACACGAAAACGTAGATTAAGATTCTATCGACACATGAAAAAAAAAATTAATCTAGAAAGACTTGCAAAACAAATCGTCGATTTTCTTGACAACAGGTGCTACGCCAAAGCGGGCACGATGAAATGGGTTGGCGAGATCAAAATTAATCTCAGCCTGGCGGAATTTCTGGAGAAGACGTCCAAAACTGCGAAACCTTCAGGTCCAAAATTCACAGATGAGAAGTTCACCAAAAGGTAAATCCAAAGAAGAAAAATGAAACAACATGGTCTGAAGAGAGAAAGGATACGCGCAGGACGAGAGTGAAAGAAAAATTGGCACAAAAGATGTCAAATACCCACCTCTAAGTACTTTACATAGTCCTAGTGTGCAATCATATCATAATGCTAATAACAATATTGATATTTAGAAATAAAAACATCATTCTGAAACATTTGTGGTACTCTATGGAAGTTACGTGAAATATCAAATAAAGAAGATAACAATTGTTTAGGAAACAAGTAATAGTCAATAGCATTCAAATTTTTATACTCTTCTTCTATAAGTTTCTTATAAATTCCACAAAGTAGTTCAGAAACATTTTTCGATTTAATCCAGTCGAAGAAAAAGTAAGTATCATCATAATCTTCAGCAGCAGCAGCATCAGCAGTACAGTCGAATCTGTAGTCTTCCAATTGCAGCATTTCAATATCTTCAGGTAGAATTTGTTCGAGAATACTTAGGACATTTGGGCAGAGTAAATTTTTTGAAAGCACCAATGTTTTACAATCATTGTTCTCCTTTAGCAATGAGTGAAATAAAGAGTGTAATGCACTGAAAGAGACTTCGGTATTCACAGCTTGTAGCACAGTTTCATTTCCAACACTTGAATTAGCAACTAACACTCTCACTGGATGTTTGTCTGATTTGGCATCAACTATCATAGCTTTATTCATTTTCTTTTGCTTTTGTTTCCGTCTCCCTCAACTACTGAAGCGATAGAATGTTATAAAATGAAGTGGAGGTCTTACTCAACACTGTTTTTATATCTGAGTACGCTTTGTGACTTGATTGGTTGATGGAGTCATTTCTATTATCGAATCATGAATGACCAGGCAGTAAGCTATTGTATTTTTGAGAATGGTTTTTTTGTTTCTATTTCAATCTTCATGTCAACTATGGAAGATATCAGTGTTTTATCTTGATGTGAACAGTCAATGAAAAATATGGGACCGTTCTCAAACTCGATGGGTGGGTTTTCCCTTCTTATATCACTCGCTCCATAATACAGTGATTGGAAATCAGTGTACATTTCAAAAGCTTGTGCAGTAGCTTTCGTTTCAAAATCAACTGCAAAGTTCTCCTCTAGGAATTTAGATGAATTTAAATACACCTTCAAATCTGATACGTTTAGTTTGTCAAATACACTTGAATCAGTAGTAATCGAATTTCTGTTTGACTGAAAAACCATTATTACATACCTGGCTGTTTCAAGAGCTGTATTAACTTTAATTTTCCATGTCCATGAGCTAATTTCTGGTGTAATACACTCAGTCAGGTCCCAGTGACTAAAAGCCAGACTTAGACTGTCATCATTTTTTAAAAATATTCCATAGTGATATTTGTTGCCTTTCGGACACTTGAACGTGCGGCATCTTCTCCAACACTATTTTTGACTTGGTATCTGCTTTATCTGTGATAATACAGTTAACATCTTGTCTGTTACGAATCAGCACTAGTTCATGAAGAGCATTTAAAATAATATTTTTATAATCCTCTGTAAAGCTCAATATCATTTTCGGCGGGATGCAAACATTGAAACGTCCATCATCATCGACTAGTTTTTTCAAATCATCTCTTGTGGGCCAGCCAGCATTTTGCAAAGCATTAGCTTCACGAGGTGTAAACGAAACATACCCTTTCCTTAATGTTGCAATTCCTAGATTACGCATATGATCGATAATTTGGTTATTGAGACGGTACTGATTGTCTGAAAACAGGTAAAGTGCACAGTTTTTAGTTAACTCAATATCGCTAGCCTTTCCTTGTCCCTCTGCATTAAGAAGCCGTCCTTCAATATAGAAGTGGCTCTCAGAAGGTAACAGGTAAGTGTTTTCATTTTGTACAACAACTGATATGGAATCGTTTGGAGCTAAAACTGGTTGACCAAAAGGTTTATACTTATGATACTGAAGGCGAGTAACAGAGTCGTCGATGAGTATTTTTTGTCTTACATTCAACATCCTTCTTAAATATCTTGCCCTGTCTGTTGTTGTTGTTGTTGTTGTTGTAGTTCACTGTGAAAGTAAAAAAAAAAAAAAAAAACACTCGAATGAGAGGTAGCAGAGCAGTCTGTATCCTAGTGATGATAGTATTTGTCTTTTAAAACATTTTTCACTTTCCTTTTCTTTGGTTTGGGTTTTTTGTTATACTTTACAGTGTCAATGCATCTGGTGTCTTTGGTAAATATCTTGTTTTTACACAATACTCATTTTTTACCGTGTTTTTCGTGAGTGTAGTCGAACAGATATGTTTTCACCGTCAAAATCGACAAAATTTCCGTCTTGATCTCGTATTGCTACACTTAATTCTGATACGTATCTTGCAGCTACTGGCATGTAAATGGGCGAGTTTGGTGTCTCCACAATCTTATATCCCGGTGCAACTGTGGGCCGCAACTGATGCAAATTGTGTGTAGGTTCGTCATTGTGAAATGATCCACCTGAGATGTTACAGTCAACGCATAAGACGCTAATATTCTGAATATTAACTGGATGTTCTGCAGTCTTCAAGGTATCTTTAGCAATCGCAGTTTCTGGAAAACCTAAAAATTTTTACCAATACTCGAATCCTTTTATTTTTCGTTGAATTGTCATTCTCGTTTTTCAAATAGTATGCAGCAATTTCTCTTGACAACGCTTTAAAAATATCATCGAGTTCATATGTTCCATGCTTCAAGCTAACTTTATCCAAAATTTCTAGATCACTTATCTAGTTGTATATAAGTAGAAGTTATTATTTGCCGATGTAATGTTTGGAATGGAATTGTACGTAAAGAGATTTAGTAGAGCAATTTCGTAAACATGTTGTGATAAATTTGATGCAGGATTGAAGACGGTAGTTAGATACGATTCTTTGCCTGTCAAGCTTAACATTACGCCGTGCTCATTGTCCATTGTGAGACTGAAACTATCAATTGCAAGAGGGGTTATTTTATTTTAGAAATCATAAACTTAAAACACAAATGACCACATCTCTGACTGTTAAATGATTGAAAAGTATTATAATTATATTGTATTACACAATTTTTCAAATATCTTACTATCTCTGGAGGAAGTGGTAAATTACCAAAGCTATCGAAATAGTAGACAATATTAGCTTTTTCTTGTAAGCTACCCAATGCGAACCAGGTTCATCATCAGTCTGAAGATTAACAATAGCACACTCGTATCTGTTAGGTCTAGAAGGTAAAGTATCTCTCATAAAGACACCTGTAAAGTGAGCTATCTTTAGCTTTTCAGCATAGTGATATAAATCAATGTTGGTAAGCTGTCTTGTAGGAATGTTGCTTAGCGAAACTTTTTTTTTCGTTTCATCTACACTTGTTAGATACAGTCCTAAACAATTTTTCTTATATGGCCCTGAATATAGACCTTTCCCTTCACGCAAGGCAATCGCCTCGAGTACTTGATTATGCCTTTGCATCTCAGCTAACCCTTTCCGAGCACTTTTTGCGTCATATACAGCTTTAGCAATTCCGGCAGCGCCACCGGCTAGTCCTCCAAGCGCTGATAGAGCAGCAAATATTGGAATTAGAGGTATTATCCCACCTGTTTTTGGAACAGGTATTACACGTTCTCTCTCTAGTAATTTCCCCATAGCTTTCTTCGGAGCAACCTGTAGAGCAATTTTACGAGCCGCTTTCATAACGGTCATCAGATTAGCAGCAGGCTTCAAGTACTTAAGACCACTTCGAACTTTTTAAATTACTTTGTTCAGTATATTACCACCTTTCTTTCGTCCTGAACTTTTCTTCAAACCCATTCCCATTTTGACTTTAGCTTTCATTGCTCCAGTCACTGCTAGGGCAGCTAACTTTTCCTTCAAATTAGCGTTTCTTTCTTTTACTCTGCTCCACGCTTTTCTAGCCAGAATTCTGTCTACTCGATGTCTATCAGGTAAACTGTATGGATGAGTTGCATAAGCTATGTCGTGTTCTTTACACGCCTCATCTAGTGGATTGATGCCGGCATCACCTGTTTTGAGTCTTTCCTCTAACTTTGTGCCAGGACCACTGTAGGAGCATCCAGGTACATGAAGTTCGACAGGTAGTTTATTAACGATCCAGTTAAGAAGGGAACCACCACGCTTTTTTGTCCTCCTCCTCCTCTTTTTGTTGTTGTTGTCGTTGTGATGCTTCTTCATAGCTAGAGTGTTAACTAACGACTGGTCTTTGCCACCCAGAATTTTCTATTATAATAGTAATTGTAACACATTTGTCAGATTGGTCGAGCGGTCTAAGGCGCTAGATTTAAGCTCTGCTTCCCGCGAGAGGGAGGGTTCGAATGCCGGCACGGTAGCTCAGCGTGTTCGATCAGAAGGTTAGCTGCCCTCTGTAATAATAGTTAAAAAAAACTGAGTGAACGGATCAACGATGAACTTCAACTTGTTTCAGGGGACGTCCGCCCCGAACAAATGCAACGAACAATGTGCTTGGGTAGCTCAGATAGAGCACTTGCCCGCGAAAGGCAAAGGTCCCGAGTTCGAGTCTCGGTTCGACACACAGTTTTAATCTGCCAGAAAGTTTCAAGATTTCTTCGATTTGTCGAGAAATTGCGTCTGTCGATATTCGAATTAGCAATTTTTTGCTTGCACGGTAGCTCAGCGTGTTCGGTCAGAGGTTTAGCTACCCTCTGTAATAAAAAAACTGAGTGAACGGATCAACGAAGAACCTGAAGGGGTGTTATGAGACGTCCACCCCGAACATATACAACGAACATTACAGAACAAAATTAGATAAACAAATAATTTTTTAAAAAAGTTTGTAGAGCACTTGCACGCAAAGGGCGAAGGTCCGGAGTTCGAGTTCTGTACGGCACACATTCACCGGCACGGTAGCTCAGCGTGTTCGGTCAGAGGGTTAGCTGCCCTCTGTAATAAAAAAACTGAGTTAATCGATCAACAACGAACTTAAACGGATATCTTTCGACGTCCGTCCCGAGCAGATGCAACGAACGAAAGCAAACAAAATGAGATTAAAAAAAAAAAAAAGCGATCTAAGGAGCTAGATTTAAGCTCTGCTTCCCGCGAGAGGGAGCAAGGGTTAGAATCCCGCATCTGACAAAAAATTTTACGTTTGAGATAACTACAATAATTGCTCGAGTGCTAACCTTGTCACTTAGAGTGCTCTATTATAATAGTAATTGTAAGATATGAAGTGTCCTTAGTGTAGTTAAAGATGCAATTCAGGAAACATGCACTTCAACTTCCTATCAAACCTATTGCTGAACACAGAAATGAACTACAAAGGCAAGATCGTAGGTAGGGTGATCTATTTCCTGATACGATTAGATGTATTAGTGCAGGTCCTTCCAATTGTGGAAAAACAAATGTGATTGTTAATCTCCTAAGTCACGAAAATGGTCTCAAATTTAAAACCGTCTACATATTTACCAAATCGCTACAACAATACAAATATAAATTTTTGGAACAAATTTTTAAAAACCTACATGATATTGGCTACTTTACATTTTCCAGTAAGGAAGATGTATTACCACCAGATCAAGCCCGACCATTTTCAATTTTTATTTTCGACAACATTACCTGTGACAAACAAGATCACTTGAAAGCTTACCTTTCGATGGGTCGCCATTACGGTATAGACAGTTTCTATTTGTGCCAGACATGCAGCAGAATTCCTAAACAGTTAATCAGAGACAATGCTAACGTTATTGTTCTCTTTAAGCAAGATGAGCGTAATTTAAAACATGTCTTCAGTGCAGGGGCGGATCCAAGGGTGGGGGGGGGGGGGCAATGGGGGCAATTGTGTGTGACCGATCTTTTTTTTCCAACTGCTTTAGGGGCTGATTACGTCGGCCTATCTAGTATGTTTTACTTGAAGTCGAAGATGTAAACAATGGCACGCAGTTTGATGTAACAATTCAAAAAGAGACCTGGAAGCTTCTTCCATTTAGCGAATAAACTACAGAAGAAACAACTATACTTACGAATAAAATGATAATATTCGCTGAGGCATGAGTGATCTGTGTCCCCTTTTTAGCACTTTCCCTGCAGTGCGTATGTAAGATTTTGTTTCTAGTGGCAATTTTCAAAGAGATGATGTTGATAATTAAGCGATGAACACCGAAGGAATACTTGAAAATATTCTCATTAGTTGCAAATAGTGGGAACCTTACGACAGTCCCTTTTATTCGGCAACCGCACGTTTTCGACCTGGATGAACGCTTCTCCCCCATTTTTGCTTTCTTCTCACTTTTGATGTGGAATGTGAACAAACATTAATTAGCCAAATGTAATAATGTACACGAAAATAACGTCTGTGGATTCATTCACAATCCATTCTCTCATACACTAAGAATATAAATGTTACGGTCAGCAGATTCAAACAGATACTGAAGTCTAGAAAACTCAGATTCATTTCTCTTTCTCCAAAGTGCAGAGGGCAACTGTGCCAAAGACTGAGGAAGATGCAGTTTCCTCATTAATATAATTTATTCTGAGGTACTAAGCGCATGCTTCTACCGCAATCTGAAAAAAACATGAATTTCATAACAGTGTTAGAACTTAGAGTTGTGGCTTTGCTCTAAACTGTTTGCTTATTTCGGAAGTCAAATCTTGAAGAAACAAACTGGTGTTTGCAAATAGCCAAGGAAACTGCCGGAGTAGAAGGAAGAATCTGCTCTCGAGCTTGTTAAACTGTCATAACTGTGTTTAAAGAAAAAATGAGCTCCTGTTGCTAGTTCATGTATTTTTATTGTTTACGTCCTGTTTCTGAATCCTATAATGCCATCGTTCCCCACCTGCTTTCCTCCCACATGATTTTATTGATAATATATATTTCGCCACCAGTTCATAAGTATTTCACAGGACTCTGAAAAACCCAATGGTGATCGGTCGCTGTAGCGGAACAGCTTTAGGCATTGTCATGAGCCGTGCGTACGCGAAGACTGGGTTCTTGTCCCCCCCTTGGGTATCGGTGTTAGTGATATCTGTAGATTAAGCTACAATAAGTTAGCACTAAGCTGTCTCAAATGACCACATTGTCAACAGGACGTAAAACAACAACGTCAAAAAAACGTAAACTTCGCATTTTTTGCTTCTCAAATTCAGTGAAACACGATAGTGATAATGTAAGTCACCACTGTAGTAGGCCTAGAAGCGTGATTTGACAGGAAAAAATATCATATATTAGAAACTACTGCGAACCCCTGAAGTCAAGAAGGTTGTGTAGAGATGCGGTTTGACTGTTAAACTGACAGCGTACGAACGCTTTGGGTGGCCACCGGTCGGGGGTCTCAAGTCTGATCTGTGTCGTGTCGGCTTATGGCTGAGGCAGCTTACTGGACTCCCCGTTATGTTGCTACCTGCTAGCCTACGAACACGCAGCGTTCCGTGTGAATGCAGTAGCCTGGCCGCACTCCGCAGTTGGAAGACGTCTGCAGTTGCTCACCTTCGCCGCTTCTGTTATTTGTGGAAATCGTTGGAAATACCATGGTGAGTTTTCAAAAACTTTATTAGTTTTTTTGTAATGCAGTTTGGAGAGCGAGCGAGTTATCCCATTTCATTAGATTACTGTTTGTTTGTATTTGTGACCCAATTGATTTTAAGTGCTGTGCAAATTCGTTATCGTTACCCGTAGTTTTCAATGGGGCATTACTTTTATAGAAACGTCTTGAAGGTGTGGGAGTACAGGAATAGGAAGTTATCTAGTTGCTCTAAAAGACGCACAGTACGCTTTCTCATCACTTGACCTCTCCTGTGCAAATGATTGTATCATTACTGTATTGATTATATGAACTAGTATATTTTTTGCTGCTGGAAAGGATGTCGTACATAACTTATGGGTTTGATAGTGCACTATAGATAAAGGCGACAACTACGACATTCAGCTCGGTCGTTTGTACTGTTTGCCATACAGTAGCTGGCCTCAGGTACCGGGGTGATTGCTATGCAAAAACAATCGTTTTATTTATTTTCTTTTTTAATCTCCAATTTAGTCTGTCGATAAAAAACATCGAACTCAAACAAAAATTAAAAAAATTAATACCCTCTCCTTATTTTGAAAATTTACAATAGCACAAATTCTGAACATTTTCCAGCTCCTAAAAGCCCTAAATGTGCTGAATATGGTTATATCAAAAAGCATAATCCAAAGTTTAGGTAAAGTGCCCAGACGTCCCGTATTGAAAGGGATAGTCCCGTTTTCCAACCTGTTGGCCCAACAGATTTTGTTATGAAGAAGCATTCGTACTTTGTTCTCTACTATATGATAGCCGCGACTTCGTTTGCGTAGCAGATCATAATGTCAACAAATGCTATATTCACAGAAAAAGATTACCTCTGTGTGACATTTTTAGCACTGCAGATAACGATAACTTATAATATGTAACAATGTTTCACAATAATCTAAAACCTCAAATCGAAAGTTCTTTCTCCAGTAACCACAGCTTTTGACAAGACGTTAAACATCAACCTTTGCTTAGTTTGCTTTTCAGAGAACGTGTTCGGCTTTCTGCATATTGATAGCTCAATGTCAGCATGTCGATGTTCTAGTTTGAAAACTCCTGTTTTACTCAGCATTCACAAAACTTTTACCGTATGTAAGTTAGAAGTCAAAATCTTACAACAAAGGGTGGGTGCCCCACGAGTCTTTCTTCAAACATTCAAGCCAAAAAAACATGGCAACACGGCCTGTAGCGTGATAAGAACAGACAAAGAAACAAATAAACAAACGGTCTTAGAGTTCTCCCAGAATCATCATGTCTTCGGAAATGGCTTATCGGTCACATAAACGCAACAAATTTTAAGAAAAGGCAATTCTGCTACAAGCATAATAATGTATCAGTCACATCAACAGACTTTTATCTTTAGATTTCAATACAAACACAACAAATTTTAAGTAAAAGAAAATAAACTTCACGCCTTATCTTTAACATATGCCACACATGTCATTGGCAACTCGTTGTGTTACATTTACGTTTTCAATTAGCTTAAATAAAAATTGATTTTATGTTACAGCTAGTGGTTTACTTCATTTATCATGGTCTAGGAAATTGTCGTTACTGTAATAGCTTCAATGAGGAAAAAAAGGGTAGCCTACATTTCGCCATTATATCCCTGATATCAGTTAGTAGCACATTGTACTAGAATTGGTAACTCAGATTTTTGTTTTATTTAATTGGTCATTACAAAATTAAAATTTAATGATATGAATTAAGAAATCGTCCACTTCTATTGCTGCGAGTTCCATTCTGCTTATGCCACCCCCCCCCCCCCCCCCCGCGTATCTTTCCTTCCTTCTTCTTGAATATGGAACTACTTACCCCTTTTAACACTACTTTCCTTCATCCCACAGGCAAATCAGCGACCACCGTCGTCAGCGAAACGAACCCGAAGCATCGACTCATTTTTTCAGCCTGTCCATAAGCGGGCAGTTTCAGCTTGTACTCCAGCTTCTGGACCTCGGCTTGATGTGGAGGAAAGTACTGAAGTTGTGACTCCTGTTGCTTCAGCTTCTTCCCAATCCGTCGAGTCTACTGCGTGTGACCGTTTTAGTAATGTGCCGGGGTCGCTTACTTCTTCTGAGTCTAATTCGTATACTGGGTCTAGTGTCCCCTAAGACATTGGAAATTTCTCAGATAAACATGTTGATGACTACACAATATATCAACTCTTATCGAATCCGTAGCAACCGAAAGATGACTATGAGTTTCCATTTTCCTTACACATTATCAAAGGTAAAGAGGTGAAGCGATATTTTGGGAATAAATACCTCAGCAGATACCCTTGGATTGTCTTTTCACATGCAACAAGAGGTTTATTTTGTAAATACTATCCGCTTTTTGCTACTGGATGCGTTGGCGGAGGTAAAAAAACTGTGCCGTTCCAAAAGCTTGTGACCAAACCGCTGACAAACTTCAAGGATATTGCAGGGCAGAATGGCGATTTGGAAGCACATGCCAGTCACATTTATCACAGAAGAGCAGTAGAACAGGAGAATGCATTCCTCAATACGTTCAATAAACCTCACTTGGAGGTAATCAACAGTGTACACCAACAGCGCAGCAAAGAGGTGGAAGGAAACAGGGAGCGACTTCGTCCTATAGTCGAAACGGTTATTTTCCTTGGGTGGCAAAATCTACCATTCCGTGGACACAGAGATGATGGACAGATATTTCATAAACTGGCAAATTCCGAGAGCTCCATTGTTGCTGTGAACGAAGGAAATTCTGGAGAACTGCTAAGATTTAGTGTGTCTGCTGGCGATAAAAAACTGGAGCAACACCTGCAGTCATCTTCGTCAAATGCTACATATATTTGTAAGACAACTCAAAATGCTCTCATTTCATGCTGTGGGAAAGAGATTTCAGAGCAAATTTTGAGTAACTTACTCTCATCACAATATTATTTAATACTTTTTGACGAGACAACAAATGCTTCTCACTTATCTCAGCTGAGCCTTACGTTACGATCCGTACTTAACTGTAATATCCGTGAGGATTTCATTAGTTTCGTTGATGCGTTTGTAGAAGTTGGTCATACGAATTTCGAAGATGACTATCAGTCTGATGAAGAAGATCGGAAAGAATCCAGGAAGCTAGTTAACACAGAAGAAAAGGTAGATGGAACTTCCACAGCTAAGGAGTTATCGTTAACTGGTAAGCCCATTGGTAAAATTGTCCTGTACCAGCTGAAGAATAGGCTCAAACTTCCATTGGAACGTTGTGTTGGCAGTGGAACGGACGGATGTGCTGTTATGCTTTCCGAAGTTCGAGGTGCTGCCACTGAAGTACAGAAGGAGACCAAGAACGCTGTTAAGACACCATGCTATTGCCACAGACTAAATAACTCTATATCCTATAGTTCCAAGGTTCTTGCTGTTCGGGACGCTATATCAGTAATGAAAAAGGTCATTAATTTCTTCAAGACACACCCTAAAAGAAAAAGTTTCTTAATGAACAACTTGGGTTGTGCACTCACATCACTTTGTGATACCCGGAGGGTAGAGAGGCATACAGTGTACTTCAGTTTTCAGCTGATCTTGTAAAAATTGTGGAGATTCTCGGAAAGATTGCTGAGTGGCATGACCCGAGCAGAGCTGGTAAGGCTGCTTCTCTGGTGTTAAATTTGTGCAGCTCACAATTTGTGTTGTCATTATTGTGTCTGAGCGATGTGCTATCTCTAACGCAGTCTCTAATCAAACTATTGCAGAAACCTTCTATTGATCTCAATGACAGTGCTACACACGTCAAGAACACTATCGCTATTCTTGTCAGTCGTCGAGAAAATTTGGTCACTAGCTTCAGTAACGTCTGGAAGCGTGCAGAGAAACTTGCGGATCAACTAGGCATCGAGCTCAATATTCCTCCCATACCTTGCCATGGTGGACGCCAAGTTTATCGTGACAACCCTCAAACAAATTCGGCAGAAGAATATTACAGAGTAACACTCTATGCTTCCCTACTGGACTTCATTATAACTGATTTACGAGAAAGATTCTCTACTGAAACTTTGGATGTGTTCAACCTTTCTGTTTTCAGTCCAGAAAGTATTGTGAAGATCTCTGCAGGTGAAACTGAAAAAATTGCAGAGTCCCTCACCAACCGCTTCGGTTCGTTGCTTGACGTGGACAAAGGCATTGCTTCTCTTATGTTACGGGATGAAATGCTGTTGTGGCGAGAGAAATGGAATCAAGAAAAGGAAAGACAAAAAGAGCTTCCAACCACCTCCCGTGACATATTGGCTAGATGTGATAAGGATGCATATCCTATAATACGTAAGCTTTTATTGGTCCTGGCAACGCTTCCAGTGACGACTGCATCTGCTGAAAGATCGTTTTCGTCGTTGCGGCGCCTGAAAACTTATTTAAGAACATCAATGAATGAAAACCGCCTCCTTGGTCTTGCACTTACGCATATTCATTACCAGATTCCTGTAGACGTAGGAAAAGTAATTACAAGATTTTCAAAAAGAATTTAATATTTAAGAGCAGTATTGTGAATATACATATTTAATATTAAATTTCATTTTACTTATACTTTTGCATTTTTATTTTATTTCTTATTTTTTTTACAAGGAGAAAGAAAGAAATTTCTTATTGTTAATATTTACATTCATGAGGAAAAACAGCGTGTTATGAGCATAAAATGACGTAATTAACAATATAAGGTGATTTCCTGAACACAGTCAAATACCCTATTATAAGTTTTCTCAGTCGTATCGTTATTGCTGCGTATAAACACATGCGCGAATTCGATGGCAAGATTCTGTCAAATTAAAGCAATTGGTGAACTAATTTCGAAGATTTAAGAATGGAAACAAATGAACATTAGCATTTTTATAGATTATTTTACATTAGCAGACAAACACAGAGTTTTTCAAGTGCACGTGTCGTATTTGAAGAATATTTTTTTAGGTAATGCAGTAAGTTATTTCATTAAAAACACATAACACATAGCGATACACAATTAAACTAAAAAGCGCGCGCGTGCGTATAGAGTATTAATGGTTTTATTTGGAATTAATTTTTTGGAAGGAAGGCTCCAAAAAATTTGCCCCCCCCCCTCCCGACCGAGATCCCGGAACCGCCCCTGCTTCTGCTTCAGTGATCACGTTAATCTTGACATGACATTCAATGAATCTCTCGAAATGTGTAAACGAGCATGGAATGGGAATCTCCACGATTTTCTTGTTGTTAGCAAAGATGATGAATTAAATAATGGTCGTTATAGTGTAAACTTTGATAATTATATCTGTATTTAAAGCAACAGCTTGATCATTACAGATTATTATTTCTCATCATCATTATCATCATCACCATCATGCTCCTCAGATTCCTGACAGACGTCAATGAGTGCACATCTTACGCGCTAGCATTAAAGACCTAAAAAAAAAAAAAAAAAAAAAAAAAGGAAATGGAGAAGGTGAGAAAAAAGAAAGTGCACTTTCCAAATGAACTATGTACCACAGTGCACATTTTGAATGACTGGGAATTTTCGGTATACAGAGAGCCTCGCATAGGGGTTTGCTGGCAACAGGCAGCCATTGACAGTCTTCCATTCAAGCGACGTATAGAAGAGATGTGTAAAATTATCTCACCAATCCTCGGTAATGTGCATAGGCAGCATGTGATAAACACATAATTCAAACCTCTAAGTGAAGGAGAAGGAAGTAAGGAATCAGGGTTATAAATTGAGATGCCTACTTAGATTCAGTTCAGATAGTGAGTGGACAGTTTTGAGCTAAAAACATACTGCAAGATTCGATTAAACGAAACATTAATCTTAAAAAGCAGATTGCTAAAGCTCGATAGAATATCCGAAGGAAGATGCTATCTCTCCATAAAAGAGAAACTGAATCCAAATCTGTGCTATAAAAAACATTTAAACCCATTTCACAACCACTAAAAGAACTGATTTACCGATTTCCGAAAGAAAACAGTAGCACTTATGCTGCTACTGCAGCTGGATGCCAAGACAACATCAACAGCTGTGACATTAAAGAAAAATCTGATGGTGTTGTTGATATGAAGAAAGAAATGGAAAGTAGCAGAAAATTAGAAGAGCCACGTGTAGCAGGAACTGCTGGTCGACTGTCATCTTCGTATTTTAATAAACCTATAGAGAAAACACGTGACACCGTCTACGGCATCAGATTTGATCCGTTATCAAGTGGATGGATGATTGGAAACTCACCAGTGCATATTGATGAAAATGATTTAATAATTTACAACGTAAGATATCCTGGAACTAGAGGGTTATACAATTTATTGTTCAAAATCAAGAGTAAGAATTACACAAACGGTGATCTTCAAAATTATGCAAAAATTCTGAAGGCAACCAATGCCTTTAGACAACAACACCTCTCCTTCAAGCCTGTAAATGCAAACAAAGGATATAAGTATACACGTATCATAAAACCATTAATTGGAATACTTCAGGCTGCAAAAGGTCGTACTGCAGCAGCAGCAGCTAAGGCATCCCTGACATCTGCAGAAGAAGACCATGAAGAGGATAATAATGGCAACGAGGACGATGGTAGTGATGATGATGATGATGATGATAAGATGATGATGACAGTGTTGAGGAATATAAAATTGGTAAAGCAGCGGAAGTCATAAGTGAAATACGTACAGGAAAGGGAATACCCTCCCCACCTGGAGGAAACATAGAAGAAGAAGAAATTGACTGGAAAGACTACTCAAACAAGTCGTTGTTGACTACATTCACTGGAATAACCCAAACGAACTTGTTGAACGTCTAGTTTTTCTCCTTGCATCAAAAACTGCTAGCAATAACTCACACAACAATGAAATTATTTAAATAGAGGAAGAACTCAGAGAACCTGCAATTATTGCTTAACATAAAGTAGAAATTTTATATGTTCATATCAACTGTGTAAATAAACAGTCTAGCTTGAAACAATTTTTGTGTTTTCCTCTTTTGTTTCTCTTATCCTTTAAAGAAACAAATCAAAGTATATTTCATCACAGAGAAAACTGTAATTGTAAACATTGTGTGTGTGTGTGTGTGTGTGTGTGTGTGTGTTATTACGGCTAGTTTCTCAGATGCTATCGTAAAGTCGAAGGATAGCGACAGACTTGATCAATCGTGGTAAACAGGACGTGGTACACAGAACGAACTATCTCCGTGTTACTTAAACCGAACTTTGTCGGTGGTAGACTGTGTGTGTGTGTGTGTGTGTGTGTGTGTGTGTGTGTGTCCATTAAAGACCTTTAAAGAAACAAATCAAAGTATATTTTATCACAAAGAAAATTGTAATTGTACACATTGTATATGTGTGTGTGTGTGTGTGTGTGTGTGTGTGTGTGTGTGTGTGTGGACGGCTGCCCGACCTTGCGCAACGGTCAGAAGGCGATGACTCAGATGGGTACGGTGCCGTAGCGTACGCGTAATCGCTGCGTATGTTCGTCTTCGAAATGTTCCAGAACGAACATAGACATACTACTGAAATCATATGGAAGTTTGAGTCTGGCTGTGAAACGTGCTCGTATGGCCTAATGGTAAGGCGACGGCTCTCGATAAGCGGGGAGTCCGGCTTCGATTCCCAGAAGGGCACAAAATATCATTGTTGTCATTATACAGCTGATGGTTATTCATATTCGCAACTGCAAGTGTATTTCATGTGTGTAACATGTTTGTGTCCTCTTCGGCATGTTGTACACATGATTGCATGGAAAGGAAAGGGACCCTGCTTGGTAATAATGTCTGAGGACAATGACAACACAGGTGCCCTACAAGTTTCAACTATTGTAGGTTATTATTCAAGTTAGCCATACTCTGTGAAAGAAATGCTGATGGGTAATCCCTATATCAGTTTATAATTTTTCACTTAACAGCTGTGCGGACGACGAAGAATGTAGCCGACGACAATGCTAAGCTGCCGCTGTTGCTGCTGCTGGATGAGAAATCCGAGTCACAGATACTTATAGGACAGGCAATAGATACACTTGCAGCTTCCACCGTGCTCCCAGTACTCAGGGTTAACGAATTTGGTGCGCATACACAGGCGCGATCATAGCTGCACACTGCGTCTGCGACAGCGCCCAACCAATACTTCCGCATTCTTTCATTACGCAAGCTGCTTTCCTTACTCTCTGCTCGCAACGCGACAGAGTGTCTCCATAGGCAAAGATAAACAATGTCACAGCTACTGCCATTTCGTCGTTGTCATCGATACCTTTAAATCAAGTCCTTTGGCTACTACCCAGCAATTTACAATATTTTCATTATAATTTCAATCAGTAATACACAGTCAGAAATAAATATACTATTACATCGATTGCTTATTAAATACAGTTTCTGTAATACAGCTTACAGATTCAGTATCATAATTACAGTGCAAGTTATCAACGGAATTTAAACGGCAAAATTTTCGGACGGTGCAGAATGTATTTTATCTGCATTTCCGATGTTACAAACTCTTATCATTTAGATACCTGCCAAAAGTGTGTACGTTTGTGTTGTTACATTGACATCCGACAAAGTCTTCTGGTTGCTACACTTTTTTGGTCAGGCAAGCAAAAGTATCTGGACGACCTGAATCGCGTTTCCGCTGATTTCCATAGCACCCATATAACGGAGTTGTCTTGCGGGTCCTCTAAACTCTTTGCAGTACAGTCGTTTCACTATAAAAACTGGATACCACGAGAGATCAATACAGAACATAGTTCTTTAAGGTAATCACTGAACATGTAAATTAACACCACAACATTGCAAATGCGAGGAAACTCGTCATTAGAGATTAGACAGTCTTTAACGTTTGTAAATTCAATTTTGTTACAGTAACTGACATTTCAAATCCACTACCACACTCATTAGAACTTGAGTTAACTAACTGCGTCACTTATGTCATGTTTTGTGCCAAACTAATTAAAATGATGCAAACTTCTTAGAAACTCTCTTTAGTGAAGTGCATCAACCTAAAATCAGTGTGACTATAAAATTCTGTACCAAGGTTTTCTATTTTAGATTATGGTGGTATTCCTTTATACATTTTATATATTCAACTACACCCGCATTTTTTGTCATAGTTTCAAATTATGCAAACTGGCTTTCTGCAAAAGCATTTGGCACTTAAGTAACGTTGCCATCACTGTGTCGAAGTTTCATGAGACTTGTGTTAACAGGATTTAAGTTCTCAATACTTAGACGCACGGCATCTTCAAAACAAGCAGATCTGATAAAACCTCGCAGAATACCTATTATGTCGCTTTCATGGAACGTATGTTCTTCATAACTCCGTTCATGGAATTCAAAGTCAGATGGACTATCTGCATTTCCGTCGCAAACGCAATGCTCCGCTTTCTCTCGGTGTATCATTTCTTTTTCATGAATAGGTATGACATCACAGAAATTATGATGCCATTTTGTAAGTGTACCGGCGCAATTGGTCTTTGTAAATGGTTAGCCGGATAGCACCTGAGAAACGGAGAGCTAAGTTGCGGAGGAGTTATGCTTTGTATTTCTGTGATGATCTGTGGACAAAAGGTCCTCTAGCTCAAGAAAATTTATTATATTCAAACAGAGAAATCGTTCATGGATTTTGCAGGAAACCGATGTTAGTATGTGTCCATACTAAGTATATGTCCAGCATATGTAAACACATGTGCTATTGTGTACCGTATTTGTATCCTGCGAGTAATACGTGTATGGACATGGCCTTTTGGACAAGATGCTGTGTGTTTTTAAATATTTTAGCGATGATAAACGTTTATAATGTGCTTAGTTTTGTCCGCTAACATCTTGTGCATGATGTCACCGAAAAATGAACGTTTTACTGCAAAAAAATTTTATGACAGCTAAGACTGTTGAAACCGGTTGTCTTGGATAAAAAATATTTTGTGCAATCTTGGTTATTGAATGGTTTTTGACAATTAAAACAGTTCGCCCTTCAGCAGTCTCATGATGAGAAAACTGAATCGGCATGTTAGTACTATCCTCCCTTTCTTAAAAGCTCAATTTAAAACATCGGCTACCCTGTTGCTGTCTTCTATTGCCAGTCCAAACTGGTCAACGAGTGACTTGGTAGAAGCCTTCGGCCCACTTATCGAGTCTACATAGGACAAGAATTTTCTCGCGTGCTCGGCAACATCTTTTGCTGAGGAACGATGATAGAAGGTGTTGTATGCTTCACACTTTCATCTATTTACAGACCCACAAATTTCTACTATCCTTTATCTGTCATCATTTGCACGTCCATTTCCCAACCAAGACTGCAACAGTCTCTTCTTCCTCAGTATTTTACGAATTTAGTTGTTAAACAACAGCGGGTCTGATGCATTCTTAATCCACTTATTCGGCATATTCTTCTACGGAGTGCGATTTGGATTCCGTTTAAACTCTGCCTATAATTCCTCTACGTCCTTCACATTGCAACTATGTGACGTCCATTCATTGTCTATGTGGGATTCTAGCAACTGATTATCTGCTCTTCGTAGCAACAAATACACTCCTAGCAATCTTGACGGGTTTATTAACTTTAGTAACCATCACCGCTTTGATGACATCATCATTTATCTCTGTCGCTATAGTGACATTGTCACTAAGGCCAGGACTGCCCCTAGCTACAAGATCTAAAATATTTTCACTGCGTGTGGGCTGCCGAACTAGCAGCTCTACGCAGTTTTCGGAAAAGTGTTCAAAAGTACTTCGCAAGACTACCTGTCTATATCACTAGCAATGAATCCATAGACGTCGCAGATTATAATTGGTAGGTTAAAATCGCCTTTAGCTAATGTGCTCTTGGTGTTTCCGCCTACTAACGGTTAATTTCCTTTGACTGACGATGAATATCAGTACATAAACGCAATACGGATAAGAAGACACTTTTCTTGACCGGAACACAAAATGACTGACTATTGGTTAAGATAACCTGGGAGCTACTCGGTAAGGCGTGGTGAGGGCGTGGTCCGGGCGGCGCCTCGGTTCGCTCTCTCCTTCAGCTTTCTGCTCTCCTAACACCGCCGGGCAAGATCGGTTCTTGCACACCTCGCCGGAGGAGATAAAGTTATAATTAACACATCGAAAAAATAAGGGTACGTAGTTAATATTTTGTTCGTTCGTCTCATGTACTGTGACTGCAGATATACAGACAAAAAATCAACGATCTAGAGATGATAATTAAAACTTTTTTGACTGGCTTCCCGATGTTCGCAACCGATTGCGCCCGGTCGGTGTTAGGAGAGCAGAACATCGAAGGAGAGAGCGAACCGAGGCGCCGCCCAGACCACGCCCTCACCACGCCTTATTGACCGCCGTTAGCCAATAGCAATTCATTCTGTATACCTGTCAAAAGCATCTCTTCTTATCTTTATTTCGGTTATGTTCTGTTATGTATCATCGTTTTCCGGTACTTTACAGGCTACTCTGCTCTTTATTAGACAAAATTTTCCTGTAAATTTCAACATGTTTGTTTAATTTACAATTCTGGGAATTCAATATACAAATTACGGCTGTATACCTTTGCGACAACCGCTGTATCATCCAGATTCAAATCAATGAGAACTTCTTTCTGTTCATGGAAATCATACCGCTAACATTTCGCTTTGACTTGACGGATTAAAAATATTGCTTTGTAAGTTCCACTGTTGTCACTGAAAAGAGGCAGACAGTTTTAACGACGAGTGCTGTAATAAATAGGACTACACGTTATTTGATGGACAATGAAACTAAAATACCATATTATCAGTCGACACGTACACAAACGAAGAACATCAGTGGAAGGAAGTTCTACTGTATTAAACAGACTAGCCTTGTATCAGGGATAATGGAAACTCCCATCTCCATCCGACCATTCTGATTTAGATTTTCCGTCTCTTGTTAAATCACTTCCGGTAAATGCTGGTATGGTTCCTACTATTAAGCTACTGCCTACTACACGGACGGTCATTGCGAAAATAGATTTTTAATACTGGATGGGCTTGTATACACAAATTACGTATTTTGGTTCTTTACCTGTAACACTATGAATGTCCACTACCTTTGTAAAAGTGATGCGTGGTTGAATAAAACTATTACTACTGATATCTTTCGTTACCTACTCGGCAACTGCGAGTTCATGGTCACTGCCCACTAAGCATTGAAATGCATGAAGTCAATCTTTTCTTTAGCATTTTGGCAGTCATTTGAAAGATCATTTATTCGAATAGCTCGTAACAGAGCTCTACGTGTAATAACAGTGGAAAACATCTATTTCATATTTCCGCTTCTCTCCTTCTGAACGTAAAGATGAAAGTTTTACCACTCTGTTCAATGATATTTATCTGTTTTAAAAGAAACAGTGCATATTACAGGAAAGAAACGTGTGCGCAGAGCACTGACGCTGAAGTATGGTGATGAAAACGTTTTTGATGTAAGAAATGTAATTCCCAACCTTGTGATATGAATTATTTTAATAACATCACTTAACTATGACACATTAGTTTTCTAAACTTCATGTCTAAATTACAGCTTTCAGTTACAGGAATTAAAGTGAGGAAGAATATGCGTTTTACTCATTACAGCGGCAGAAAATTACACTGAAAAATTAACACATTCTACCCAAACGCTAGAGAAACACTAATAAAAACAGGTATACAGCTATTGTTCACTTCTGCTCAGTGATAATAGCACCACGAAACAAAATTCTACCAGTTTGAGCCATCACGTGAGGGCAGTATCTTAGATCTCTTAGTACCTAACAGACCCGAAATTTTCCAATCCGTTTTTTCTTTCTTTTTAGGCCAGGCGAAAGTCTGAAGTTCTCTGTAGCACGCAAACCAGACGATACGGAGAGAGCGAAATCATACCGCGTACAAATTAAAGACGTTCCGACTGCCATAATTATAACAGTAAATTGTCGAAGCATTCGTAACAAAGTTCCGGAATTTTATTTCACACTGGAAAGTTTTCACGTTTAAATGGTTCCCAGAACCGAGATATGGAGGAAACCCGAATCAGAGAGCCTCGAAATATTTAGCGAGGCACCAAAAGTATATAAAAAATTACGGATTAGACGTCATAGAAGATGGAGTATTCCTGCTAATCAAAAAAGAAAATTGTGTATGTCGAGGTTGAAAATGTGTCTGACTATAAAGTTTCCTAGATGTGTGGAAAACGTCTATGTGAACGCCAGTTAATTATCGGATGTTTCCGCCGGCCACCCGATTACACCGTGACAGTTTTAGAACCATTCAAACAAATCGTACCCTCTGTAGCCCGGAAATACACAGAGCATTTAGTAACATTTGTTAGAGGCAGGTTTAACATACCGAGTATAGACTGGGACGCCTATGGATTCATGGAGGTAAGTAATTTTTAGCAACTGTTTCGAGTTACTTGTTCCATAGCCCACACGCAACGAAAATATTTTATACCTTACCGACAGTTTCGGTATATAGGCAGTGATAAGCGATTATGATGTCATCATAGCGATGCTGGTTACTGAAGTTAATGAAACTACTAAGAAGGCTATGAGCGTATTTCTGCTAGAAAAAGGAGATAAGTAGTTGCTAGCATCCCACTTAGACAATGCATGGGCGTCATTTACTTCCAGTATGAAGCAGAGAGAGCAACTATGCACAAAATTTAATCGAATAGCAAGTCGCGCACAGCAGAAGAATTTGCCGACAAGGTGGGTTAAGTGCTGATATGACCCACCATGGTTTAACATCGACCATTGGAAATTACTGAGAAAGACGAGACTGTTGCAGTCCCAGTTCAAAAAAGAGCGCCCATACAGTGACATGCAAAAGTTAATAGTAATTCATGTGTTTGTAAAAAGGTGATATGGCGTAAGATACAACTTCCACCAGCACACTTTAGCAAAAGATTTTGTTAAGCACGCGAGAAAATTTTGGTGATACAAAGAATCACTAAGCGGGTCGAAGACGGCTATCCAGTCACTCGATGACCTGTCTGGTCCGGCAATAGAAGACAGCAATAGGAAAGATGAATTTTTAAATTTAGCGTTTAAGAAATCATTCACGCGGGAGGATAGTACCAACATTCCGTCGGCTGACCCTTGCAGAATCTCCATATTGAGGACATGAACATAGGCATCCCTTGCGTAGAGAAGCAACTGAAAGAGTTGAAAACAAATAAGTCTCTAGGTTTGGATGAAATACAAATTTGGTTTTACACAATGTGCTGTGCGGCATTAACTCCTCACTTAGCTGGCAACTATCGCGAAGCTCTCGCCCAGCGACAAGTTGAAAGTGGTTGGAAATAAGCGCAGGCGACTCCTGTATTCCGTATCCTTCGATCTCTGGGAAGCGTTTGACAATGTATCCCACTGCAGACTGTTTACGAAGATCCAAGCATATGGATTAGGTTTCCTGATACGTGACTGACTCGAAGACTTCTTAAGCTATAGAAACCAGTACGCCGTCCTCGATGGCGGCTGTTAATCAGAGACAAGGGTATGATCAGGAGTTGTGCAGGGAAGTTTGATAGGACGAATTTTATTTTCTATACACATAAATGATCTGGTGGACGGAAGAGCAGAATTTTGCAAATGTTTGCTGATGATGTTGTGGTGTACGATAAGTTGTCGTCGTTGAGTGAGTGTAGGGCGATACAACATAACTTATCCAATATTTATTGTTGGTGTCATGAATGATAGCTTGCTCTAAATGTAAAGGAGTGTAAGTAAATGCAGATGAATAGGAAAAACAATATTGTAATGTTCGAATCCAAAATTAGTTGTGAGCTGCTTGATACAATCAAGTCGAATAAATATGTAGGTGTAACTACGCAAAGCGATATTAAATGGAACAAATCAATTGGAAGTGCAGTGGAGAAGGTGAATGGGCGACTGTGCTTCATTGGAAAATTTGAAGAATGTTCAAAGGAGACCCCATATGGAAGGCTAGTTGAACTCGTTCCCCACAGGTTTGGATTAAAGGAAGGCATCGAAGTAATTCAGAGGCAGGCTGCTATATTCGATACCGGTAGGCTCTAACAAGACACCAATACTACGGAAATGCTTCGTGAACGCAAATAGGAATCCCTAGAGGGAAGGCGACATTCTTTTCACGAAACATAATTGAGAAAGTTTAAAAAAAGTGGCATTTCAAGCTGCCGGCAGAATGATTCTACTGCCGTTAACGTACAGTTCGATTCACATAGGCATGACGAAGACAAAATACGAGAAATTAGGGCCCGTTCGGATTCACAATTTTTCTCCCTCATTCTATTTACGAGTTGAACAGGAAAGGAAAATACTAGTAGTGGTATTTCAACACTGATAAAGCTGACTGTTAATAATGTGACAAGCAGCGGACGAGGTATCACCATTACTGTGCACAGGGAGGTGAAAGAATGAGGTACGGTGGTCGCGCAGTTCTTCATAAGCCATACATCTCCGTAGTTACCGCTAAGCAACGCTTGAGGGGGTATAAGGAGCAACGGCACTGGGCAGCAGAGGGCTGGAAACGAGCAATTTGTATTGATGAGTCACACTGTATCAAGTGGCAAGCCGATGGATGTGTTCAGGTTTGGTAATGCCTGGAGAACGTTATCTGCCACCATGTGTAGTGCCAAAAGTGAAACACGGAGAAGATGTTGTTCCGATACGGGGATATTTTACGCACACATTTGTCGGCACTGTACGTGGCTTACAGTAGAGGAGAATTTCGGAGGCGATGATTGTTTGTATCAGTTTTACAACGTACCCTGTCATAAAGCAGCATATATGAGGCAATGGTTTATGGATGATGATATTCCTGAAATGTAGTGGTCTTCCCAGACTCCCGACTTGAACGCAATGGAACACCTTTGGAAAGAGTTAGAACGTGTCCAACATCTCTACTTTCTCTGCTTTGAGCTCTTTAGAAAGAATGGGTGGCCATTTGCTCGCAAACATCCAGACACCTCACTGAAAGCGTCTTCAGCAGAGTTCAAGCAGTTGTAAGGACGATTGGTGGACACACCTGACATTAACGGCCACTAATAAGTGTACGGATATTTATGAGCCGATAGTGTATGTCCTTAATTTGCAGCAAGCCGATAATTGTCTGCAGATTGTCTTATTGCAAGTCTGCTTGGTCTCATGGTTCCTCACACTCTCCATATTATATTACGCTCCTACCGCACGTGTTTCCTTGTCACAAACACCACATGCCATGTTTTTGTCTGCGTACTAATCACAAGTGAATTATCTTACTCTGCTAGAAGTGTTATTTCAGTTTACAGAATCCGTTCGTACATTTCCCACTGATAAATTTAATCGTCCTAGCCCCGTGAGTCGGTGTCATATTAAAAACTTGGTGCTTCAGCTTGGAAAAGGTGTCCTTGTGAGAAGCAGTCTTTGTTAATGCGCAGCAAATACACTGACTGCTTTTTGTCTCTACCTCATTTTATTCTTCAGGACAAAATATTTCCTGATAGATTTTTAGTTTGATATTTTATTTTGATAAACATATTGGGTCTGTCTTTGAATAACATCAGTAACAGTGGGACTAGTTTTTCTTTGCTTTTATTATAGTCAAACATTTCATTGTTTGCTTTAGCCAATCTCAGTGTTGGGTGGATTTGTCCTCTTTATCGCGGACTTATATCTGATCCATTATAAGTTCTTAAAGTTTTCTACTTCTGCAAAAGTGTATACCAAGCTATAAAAGGTGTGAACGATAAATGTTTACAACATACCACATTGGTGCAGGAGAAGTCGAGACGAGCAATTTAGCAAATGGCGCTTGCCCTCTATCAGCTCGGGAAATAAGCTCAAATGTGCCTGTGTATGTACGCTGCATAAGATTTTTCAGTTTTATATTGGTCTCTTAGGCCACCGGGTTAATCGGCTATTTCGTTAACATTATTAATTTAAACTCTCCAGTGTGGGTAATGAAACGTATTGGTATTAAGTACTGAACGTAAAACGAAACTTACTTAGCAATTTGTTACGATTTTCTGGTTAATAATGTTGTACTAAGAATTCTTCCCTTCACTGATGAAAACTTTAAGGGGTAGACTGCTCAAAATGCTGGGATACTTCTCGAGCAGTATGTCTGGTTCCAATGCATGTATACACTGTCCAATCAAAACACGTTACCATCTTTTAAAACCATGCATAAACACCTTTTGCAGTTCGGAACTCTGCGAGACGCACGGGAAGAGTCAGTGACGTTCTTGAGGTACCGACAGGGATGCGGAGAAATACCGACTCCAGTACCTTGCCCAGTTGCGCTAGCATTCTTTGTTGAGGATACATGAAGCGTACATGCAGATCGAGATGGTCACACAGATACTCCATTGGTTTCAAATCCGAAGTGTTAGGTGGCCGTGGAAGTACGGTAAGCTGATTCTGGTGCTCTTCGAACGACGCGTGTAGAATGGGAGCTGTGTGACAAGTTGCAATGGTAGATGCCATCGTGCCAAGGAAAGACAAATTGCATGTAGAGGTGGACATGGTCCCCAACGATGGTTTCATAATTGTGTTGATCGACTGTGCCTTCCCGAATGACAAGGTCACAGAGGTATTTCATGAAACCTATCCTTAGACCATAACTGCTCCATGGTGTTTGCTTTCAGGCGTTTCACGCTGTACACGCCAACGGTCATCTGTCAGATGGAGCATAAAACTTGATTCGTCTGAAAAGGCGAACTGCCGCCACTGAGTGGACGTCCAGTTGCTGCTCTGTTGTGCAAATTCCAGCCTTCGACGCCGATGAACAGCAGGCAGCACGGTTTGAATGAACCAGGCGTCTGCTGTGGATGCCTATACGCAGCAACGTTCACAGAACCGTCGTCGAGGAGACACTTCATAGCCGCTTGGTTCATCTGGACGGTTTGTTGCTCAGTAGTTGCAAGTCTATTCGCCTGTACGTAACTCCACAACCGTTGTTCACCCCTGTCATCTATGGCCTGTGGTGCACCACAGCTGCATCGGTGCCGGCTTTGGATAATACCATTTTTTCATGCGCGGTATACTTTAACAACAGCGACACTAGATTAGTTCACAAACTTAGCCGTTTCAGAAATTCTTCCACCCTTCGCACAAAAGGGATTGATCGTTTCCTTTTGTACATCAGATAAATTGTTCTATTTCCGCATTACGACGACTACTGCACTGTTTTTCGCGTTCCCCCGACTCACTCCTAGTGCTACAACCTGCTATATGTAAGTGGTTATTGCACGTGCCGTCACACGTAGGTGGTGGTGGCATTAATCCGACTGGATCGTGTAAATTCCCTGCAGATTAATATTTTATATTAAAAGTTTATTTCACTGCAGATGTGACTGAGCTCGTTCACTAATGCTATTATGTTATTTAATTTACAGTGAGTGTTGTTTAACATTACCTGCAGAGATATACTTGTTGATGTACGTGATGGAAAAATATTGTTAATCTAACTGGAAGACCCCTTTCACCTCGTACTAAAAATAATGCCGTTGGTTTATTTCTCACATCAGATATGTCAGTTCCCTCTACTTCTATGGGTAATATTGTTGTTTATGTTTTGATACTTTGTAGGTTTTCACTCCAGGGTAATGATCCCAGGGCTGATATGAAGGTCTTTGCTGTTGATTGTGTTACTAAAAGTATCTCAGCAATGCTGCTGTCATCATGCTTACCACATTGTGAATCGTCTTATTCAGCAGAAAGTTTTATTCATTTGGGGGAATGAGTTCAAACATTGCTGGCCTCTGATAACTTGGATTACGCATTTCTTGTGCGTGGATGACACATTAAACACAGGGTGCTGTAACATGAAATATTTGTCCGAGTATATAATAAATTTACTGTGTTCAAATTAAGTCCTCGTGTCTGTGTATGTCATTCATATACTGTTCAAAATAACCACTACGAAACAAAAAAGAATAACTTTACCGTGACACAATAACAAAACTGTGACCAATGTAAAGGCAGTCTGTTGTGGAACATTGAACTTCTGGACAACACAGGTACTGGAACATCGTATTTATCCGCCGACACCTGGCAATTGACCTTAAATTAAAATATCCCTCCTGAACGGGAATATACGAGTACATGATGGATGAAACGATACATAAGGGCTGTACGAATGCAGAGTGTAGATACATAGTTGACATCATATGGAAGTTTGAGTCTGGCTGTGAAACGTGCTCGTATAGCGTAATGGTAAGGCGACCGCTCTCGATAAACGGGAAATCCGGGTTCGAATCCCGGAACGGCACAAAAAATCATTGTTGTCATTCCATAATACAGCTGATGGCTATTCGTATTCACAACTGCAAGTATATTTCATGTATATAACATGTTTGTGTCCTTTTTGACATGCTGTACACAACGAGGCCGAGAATTTGATGCACAAGTCTGTCCCCCTTTTTGACGACCACTCTCGAGAGGTGAGGAGGGATCCTCGAATCAAACACTGTAAGTTTAAACTGTTACCAAGTGCACTCAGCTGAGTTAATGTTAGTAAATATTGGAGATAATAACATTCGATTGATCCCTGACACCTGTGGGAGTTTTATGACCATTTAATATTACAATGCACATAGGATTATGTCTGCTATTTCGTTTGATATTTCTCACATGATATACGGTATGTTTCAATAATTTACGCCCAAAAGTGTTGTGATATGTTCAAAGCGAAGTTAGAGGCATGTGCGATATTTTGCGTATAATGCAAATCGAAATTACTCGTATGGGTAATGTCCTTTCGCTCTCACTTCAATTTATTCATTCATTAATCCAGGGATCATCTCACAATGAAATTGTATTCATTATCATAATAGAAATAAACAAGTAGTTCCACTATACATATACACAGAATACGTAAGTATGTTATATAAGGATGTAACACGTGGGCGGCTATGGCCAAATTGAACGAACCATTCAGGCAGTTCCCAGAAAAGTTTCATAAAAACTACAGAAAACCTAAAGAAGAAGGTGCAAACAGCCGGCCGGAGTGGCCGAGCGGTTCTAGGCGCTACAGTCTGGAACCGCGCGACCGCTACGGTCGCAGGTTCGAACCCTGCCTCGGGCATGGATGTGT
Source organism: Schistocerca piceifrons (assembly GCF_021461385.2). Classification (NCBI taxonomy): domain Eukaryota; kingdom Metazoa; phylum Arthropoda; class Insecta; order Orthoptera; family Acrididae; genus Schistocerca; species Schistocerca piceifrons. Next base: position 290,819,181 of record NC_060149.1, on the reverse strand, counting down.
GCGATGTCCTTAGGTTAGTTAGGTTTAAGTAGTTCTAAGTGCTAGGGGACTGATGACCTCAGAAGGTAAGTCCCATAGTGCTCAGAGCCATTTTGATGTGCAGACAGAAGAAACTCGCTCCTCCTCAATATGAATTTAGTGTCTTAACAAATGCACTGCCTCATTCGGCATGTTCTCGTTATATAATGTTCTCTGAGCATGTAGAGTTTGCATCATATATCTGATACATTGCCTGACCAAAAAGAGAGGCACCCACAAGGAGAGGAAGAATCTAATAAAACTTCAGAGACTGAAAGTTTATGCTATGTTATTACGGTGATTACAATATCGTGTTATATTTCAAACCTCTTGGTAATATGAATGTGAACCTATCAGTATCATGTCCCATCCCCTCTGATTGCGATGCATGCGTTAATGTGCTTGGAAACCGTGTCATAATGCCGCTTAATCTCTCCTGAGTCAAACTGCCCCAAAAATCATATAGCTGGTTCTACATAACGTGGATACTGGAGCTGGGACAGAGTAGACGCCCAAGCTGGTCTTACAAATAATCTGTTAGGGACATATTTCGTTATTTCGTTATTTTTCTGGCAACAGAAGAACCTCAACATTACCCTGACAGTTCAAATAGACACGTGTCATATGCAGAGCAGCGCTGTCCTGTTTAAATACGTTATCATGATAGTGTCACATGAGAGGTAACGCGGAGCACGAAGGAAGATCGAGACATAGGATTGTGCCATCAGAGTTCCTTCAATCAGCACCATCTGTGACCTGAGGTCATACACAATGAGTCCCCACGCCATGATGCCAGGAGTAGCAGTGCTATGCTGTCGAAGTTAACGGTAGACTGGGACCACTTTCACCTACGAATGCGTCGCAGATCTGGATACTGTACAATCAACCAGTCATCGAAATACAGACCCACAGTGAGGCCCCTTTCAAACTCTGTCAACAGCTGACCACGCTGTCTCACAACAATATGCATCATCTCCGTGTCCTTTACCATGATCCCTCAACATCTAACTCTTTTCTCGTCCAAGTAAACACAAACAAAGCGTATGCTATCTGATGATCGTTCTACCAGTCACAGTGAACAGCAACTTGTAACCTCCCCCTTCCTAATCTGCCTATTGTGTTGCGATATAACTGACCATTATCGCATATGCCTAATGAATTTTACAGTGAATAGGGCAATCGTTACCGAAGGAAAATAACACAGGTTAGTTGGAGGAAAGTGTACAGCAGACCCTTCTGAAGAAAGACTCTATTCTAAATCTAATCTAAATAGTGATGATAATTTTGAAATGGGTGGAACATACTGCAACTGATCACGAACCACACAGGGGAAAAGGTTACCACGTAATATTTGCTACAAAAATTATTGATAATACATAGAAAATACTGATCAGCTAAAAAGGGGATAATTAAACGCTCGCTAGCTCACTGGGGTAATGAGTCTCCAGAAGAAAAGTGATGGCAATGAAATCTAACCAAATAATCACTAGCGTGGCACCAGAAGGTTATCACTCTTTTCCACAGTTCACAAGAAAATAAATGAATCAGAAAGTACTGAGTTTGACGTCACTTATTCTGAAATTCTGAATTTTGAAAGTAAAGTTAAACGGAGTAACTAGTTAAATAAATGTAACTAAAACTTTGTCATTAAAAAAAATACTTTCAGTAACCTCACTGTTAGGTTATGAAAAATTTAGAATGAAGCAAGCAATTTACTTTTGATTATTGAAAGATTGAATTGAATTTACTATGATCGAACAGGCAGCTGATTTTACTTTTATATATAACAACAATAAAATACATATCAAGCTAGCAGACGTGAATCGCTAAGCTATATAGAGAGTAAATGAAATTGCCCACTCTTAATTTGTGCTGTATCTTTAGTTATTAGTTTTTCTAGTGAAATTTTACGTCACTTGAAGTGAATGAAGTTAGTATTTAAAACAGCAAATTATTAAAGCCTCTGTCGTGCAATACAACAATGAACAGTTACTGAGACAAAAAAAATTTGACTGAAACTGGTCATAAGCAAACACAAAATTGGCAGTAAGTAGTCAATCAATTTTCATATTCTTACAGCACTCGGTGATTGCATGGAACGGAAAGGGACCCTGCTCGGTAATAATGTCTGAGGACAATGACAACACAGGTGCCCTACAAGTTTCAGCTATTGTAGGTTATTATTCAGGTTAAATGCCTGTATCAGTTTATAATTTTTCACTTAATAGCTGTGCGGACGACGAAGAATGTAGCCGACTGGTGCTGCTGGATGAGAAACCCGAGTCACGGATACTTTTGGGACAGGCAATAGATGCAGTTGCAGCTTCCGCCGCTGGTTCACTTCTACCGTGCTCTCAATACTCGGGGTTAATGAACTTCGTGTGCGTACACTGGCGCGATCATAGCTACACACTGCACCTGCGGGAGCGCCCAACAAACACTTCCGCACTCTTTCATTACTCAAGCTACTCTGCTTACGCTCTACTCGCAACGCGACAGAGTGTCTCCATGGGCAAAGATATATAATGGCACAGCTACTGCCATTTCCTCGTTGCAATCGATACGTTTAAATAAAGTTCCCTTGGCTATTACACAGCAATTTACTATATTTTCTTTATAATTACAATCAATTATACACAGTCAGAAATAAATATACAATTATTTAGATTACTTATTAAACATAGTTTCTGTAATACAGCTTACAGATTGAGAATAATAATTACAGTACAAGTTATCAACGGATATTCAACAGCAAAATTCTCGGATGGTTCAGTATGTATTTTATCTGCATTTCCATTGTTACAAACTCAAATCATTTAGACACCTGCCGAAAGTAGGTACGTTTGTGAAGTTACATTGACATCCTACCAATTCTTCTGGGTGCTACGCTTTTTTGCTCTCGACAACCTGAATTGCGTTTCCGCTGATTTGCATGCCACCAACATAACGGATTTGTCTTGCGGGTCCTCTAAACTCTTTGCAGTACAGGCGTTTGACTATACAAACTGGATTCCAAAAGAGATAAATACATAACACTGTTCTTTAAGGAAATCAATGAACATGTAAATCGACACCACAGTATTGCAAATACAAGGAAACATGTTTTTTACAGATGAGACAGTCCTTAGCTTTTGTAAATCAATTTTGTTACAGTAACTGACATTTCAAATTCACTACGACACTCATTAGAACTTGAGTTAACTAGCTGTTTCACTTATGTCATGTTTTGTGCCTAATTAATTAAAATGATACACACTTCTTAGCAACTCTCTTTACTGAAGTGCGCCAACCTATAAATACCTCTTCTTTACGCAAAAATGTGACTATAAAATTCTGAACCAAGGTTTTCTACTTTAGATTATGGTACTATTCCTTTATCTGTTTTATATATATCTATAACCTCATCTTTGGTCATAGTTTCCAATTATAAAAACTGCCTTTCTGCAAGAGCAGTTGCCACTTAAGTAACGTTGCCATCACTGTGTCAAAATTTTATGACACTTGCGTTAACAGGATTTAAGTTCTCACCACTTCCACGCGGCGCATCTCCAGAACAAGCAGATCTGATAAAACCTAGCAGAATACCTATTATGTCACTTTCAAAGAGCTTATGTTCTTCGTAGCTCAGTTCGTGGAATTCAAAGTCATATGGACTATCTGCACTGCCGTCGCAAACGAAAAGCGAAGCTAATATCCATCCCCAAGCTGTGACGCAAGCTAGGTCACATCTTTGCCTCTGATGGACATATTTGCTGTCGACTCTCTCTCTAATTGGTCGATGAACATGGCGTGAGACCGGTTTCCTTCTGTATGTCACTCCGAAGTTTAATTTGGCAGCCTTATGCTGTTCCTTCAGCATTTCCTTAACCGCCGATTTTCGTTCACAGCTTCCTTTCTCGATGAGACGACGGTGAACAGACAATCTGTTCACACTGAGCTGGAAGATGTTCTTAATTTCTGTGCTTTTCCTGAAAGAGTCTTCGTCAGTGCAGTGGAATATAGCATTGTCTTGATCCCCCGTGGTAGTCCGTTGACGTCTAGGGCAACGACGACGGTTGACGTGGCCTTCCTCCGCCATCTTCTTCACCCAGAGATGTATTGCAACTAATATAATAAATTAGTTGCTTGTGAGTATCGTTTAGAGTATCGTGTAAATGTATTTTGTCTCTAAACATTATGTTTAGTGATAATAATGAGACCGTTTTCAGAGATTAAATGTAAAATTTAGATTCAAATTGTGATGCAAGTTACGTTGCACTTGTGTTATCCCACATATCACATCAGGGACGGCTTTAACAGTGCTTCATAATGGTGGTAGGATATGGGAGTAGGTAAATCGGTGAATTTGTATTCACTTGTTGTTGGATTCGAATCCTGCAGCTGTTAGAAATTTCAGTTCGTTGCAAATAAAGAATTATTACCTTAGAAGGACAACATATATTTCAAAGTTCAAAGCAATCGTAGTATTGTAAACATTTGAGTGTACAGTTTCCATTGCTCATTGAAGGAAGGCAAGGACAAACAGTCTCCCCTGATTTCCCTATTATAAATATAAATTAGTTTGAAGATATATACAGACTTTGGTTGTTAATTGTTTTGAATTTTTAGCAGTATCATACCCTTAGATGTTCAACTGGGTTGCAACTAATGATTTCCGCAACTACAGGAACACAACGAGTGATACGACGTCTTACGCAAACTGTAATGCATTGCTATCAGACGAAAAGGTCTATCTGGCCTAGACTGTACAGACTTCGTTTCTAAGCGTTTTCCTACCCTGACAATAAGCTTTTCCTAATCGGTAAATTTGAGAATATTGATGCTGAAGATGTTTTAAGATTAAACTAAATTTCTTCGCCTACGAAAACATTAAAAGAAATTGTCTTAACAGCACTAAACAGCGGTTTGTGAAGCGATTACTGGCCGCCTTTAGCCGCATTTCGCTAGTCAGAAGGGAAAAAGCTTACTGATCAGAAAAGTAATCTCCTAGAAGGAACGGAGGAACGAAATGAAACCTCTCATATTGGGTCGTGTGACTTTAGTTCAGTGATTGCAAAATCATGTGAAACGAAGAATGAATTTGACAGTACGAGCACACTGTTGGTGTCAGTGTGGCGTTGCATTGCCTGGGACCTGAGAAGACAGAGAGCCTGTTTAGGTCAGGAATATACAGAGCTGTAAGAAACGACACTATTAAATTCTACAATTCGTATGCATTACCTGGTCACGAAATTACTGCTGCAACGTAGTTATAGAGCCCAATAAGTCAACTGCGTGTATTCAGTTGAGAACGAACAGTGGTAAACAGTCTTCAGTACATAAGCTTACTGAAACTGGTGTTCCACTAAGTTCGAATTTCTGGTTGGCGACTAAGCGTAAGGCCTCTGAGTCAGGTGTGAGTTTTGCGACCTTGAGGTGGCTACTATAGTTAGAGAAAATCCGTGAAATATGGACTTGGACCACGTAGAATGAGTTTATTGCAAAAGTAAACAATAGATATTCTGCCATATTTTCCAGCTTGCTCTACTTGAAATAGGTGACACCGACAGAGTCATCTGGAGACGATGATCGTGACATTTAACAGAAAACATTAACATCTTCTGCTTTAAAAGTGGGTTTACCTTTAGTTTTAGCATTTTACAACCGTCGTTGCTAATCGTGAGTAAATGAAGTAATGCAACGCAGTTTCTGCTATGAAATAACATTTTTATGAGTTAATTTAGTTTTAATGTAATTAAAGAATAATTGGAGATGTTCGATACTAACCTGAAAATTATTAGCTAGACCTGGAAGGAACTAAATAACTACTCGTTACGGTCCGCTTTCCACAGACCGCCGGAACCATTTGCTGCGAACTAAATATTTGCCTGTTTTTGGCAACTACTTCTAAAAATGATCATAAAGCATTAAATATCTCCTTCAAGCACGCGTGTAGCAGGAGCCGCAGAATCAAGAGTTTAATAGCGGTAATGGTAGTAAGAGGAAGTATTTGGTAACTTCATAGTTTCCAGTGGTATTCATTGATCAAAGAAATTTCCTGAAATAATGAAAATTTCGAAATGGCTTCCAACCGATTATATTATGGCTAAAAGTGTCTTTACACCACGCTGACATGAGACTATCATTATTTCCGTGTCAGAACCTGTTGATAATTAATCAGTTCATGGAGAATTGAATTTGTTTCACCGCGTCTAATCTGTAAGCCAAGAGCATCATACGGTACGACATAGTCATCGAAGTAGCATATGTGGGCTTCAGTGGTCTGGTGAATTGATTCTTGTTTCTTATTTGCCAGGTAAGAGTGCGATTCCCACGTGTGGCGTGTATTTTAAACACCCACTAACTGATCTCCATCACCTGTATTAATGCCAAGTGAAGAATGTCAAGATGATAGTTCAGAGTCCGCATTATAAACATCACATCCCTTCACTACCAAAAGGAACTGAGCCGGTTTAGGTTGTTCCATAGCAGAGGCAGAAGTCGCGGCAAACAGAAACTCTGTCGCCAATGAGGTTTCTTACACTAGGAACTCTATATTTAATGAGCCAATGGCCATTTCACGTGACAGGGCTCTTATTTTATTTGGAGTTGAGACGGCGAAACATTTGATGCTGGACTACGATTCGAATTCGGATCTTCTCTTTTGCGGTATCAGACACACACAGAACGATATACGAGGTGCATTCAAGTTCTAAGGCCTCCGATTTTTTTCCTCCGGACTGGAAAGAGATAGAAACATGCGCATTGTTTTAAAATGAGGCCGCGTTCATTGTCAATACGTCCCAGAGATGGCAGCACCGTACGGCAGACGGAATTTTACCACCAGCGGCGAGAATGAAAACCGTTTTAAATACTTAAAATGGCGACGTTTTCCTTACTTGAACAGCGTGCAATCATTCGTTCTCTGAATTTGCGTGGTGTGAAACCAATTGAAATTCATCGACAGTTGAAGGAGACATGTGGTGATGGAGTTATGGATGTGTCGAAAGTGCGTTCGTGGGTGCGACAGTTTAATGAAGGCAGAACATCGTGTGACAACAAACCGAAACAACCCCGGGCTCTCACAAGCCGGTCTGACGACATGATCGAGAAAGTGGAGAGAATTGTTTTGGGGGATCACCGAATGACTGTTGAACAGATCGCCACCAGAGTTGGCATTTCTGTGGGTTCTGTGCACACAATCCTGCATGACGACCTGAAAATGCGAAAAATGTCATCCAGGTGGGTGCCACGAATGCTGACAGACGACCACATGGCTGCCCGTGTGACATGTTGCCAAGCAATGTTGACGCGCAACGACAGCATGAATGGGACTTTCTTTTCGTCGGTTGTGACAATGGATGAGACGTGGATACCATTTTTCAATCCAGAAACAAAGCGCCAGTCAGCTGAATGGAAGCACACAGATTCACCGCCACCAAAAAAATTTCGGGTAACCGCCAGTGCTGAAAAAATGATGGTGTCCATGTCCTAGGACAGCGAGGGCGTAATCCTTACCCATTGCGTTCTAAAGGGCACTACGGTAACAGGTGCATCCTACGAAAATGTTTTGAAGAACAAATTCCTTCCTGCACTGCTGCGCGTGTGGTGTTTCACCAAGACAACGCACCCGCACATCGAGCTAGCGTTACGCAACAGTTTCTTCGTGATAACAACTTTGAAGTGATTCCTCATGCTCTCTACTCACCTGACCTGGCTCCTAGTGACTTTTGGCTTTTGCCAACAATGAAAGACACTCTCCGTGGCCGCACATTCACCAGCCATGCTGCTATTGCCTCAGCGATTTTCCAGTGGTCAAAAAAAAAACTCCTTAAGAAGCCTTCGCCGCTGCCATGGAATCATGGCGTCAGCGTTGTGAAAAATGTGTACGTCTGCAGAGCGATTACGTCGAGAAGTAACGCCAGTTACATCGATTTCGGGTGAGTAGTTAATTAGAAAAAAAATCGGAGGCCTTAGAACTTGAATGCACCTCGTAGTTCGTTCAACTCGTTGTTTCCCCAAGACCGCAAACTCCTCCATGTCTCCACGAAAGGCTCATATGTGGGTTCGAATCCTGGTCCAGCACAAATATATCCACGGTCTCATTTCAGGGCCTACCATTTTCGCATCGAACTACTAGTGATAAATAGTCATCATCATCATCATAATCATCATTTAAGACTGATTATGCCTTTCAGCGTTCAGTCTGGAGCATAGCCCCCTTATAAAATTCCTCCATGATCCCCTATTCTTCTGATGTTAAACCTATTACTTCAAAATCATTCTTAACCGAATCCAGGTAGCTTCTCCTTGGTCTGCCCCGAATCCTCCTACCCTCTACTGCTGAACCCATGAGTCTCTTGGGTAACCTTGCTTCCCCATGCGTGTAACATGACCCCACCATCTAAGCCTGTTCGCCCTGACTGCTACATCTACAGAGTTCAGTCCCAGTTTTTCTTTGATTTCCTCATTGTGGACACCTTCCTGCCATTGTTCCCATCTACTAGTACCTGCAACATCCTAGCTACTTTCATATCCGTAACCTCAACCTTGTTGATAAGGTAACCTGAATCCACCCAGCTTTCGCTCCCATACAACAAAGTTGGTCGAAAGATTGAACAGTGCACAGATAACTTAGTCTTGGTACTGACTTCCTTCTTGCAGAAGAAAGTAGATCGTAGCTGAGCGCTCACTGCATTAGCTTTGCTACACCTCGCTTACAGTTCTTTCACCTGTGAGAATATGCATCCTAAGTACTTGAAACCGTCCACCTGTTCTAACTTTGTTCCTCCTATTTGGCACTCAATCCGTTTATATTTCTTTCCCACTGACATTATTTTCGTTTTGGAGATGCTAATCTTCATACCATAGTCCTTACATTTCTGATCTAGCTCTGAAATATTACTTTGCAAACTTTCAATCGAATCTGCCATCGCAACTAAGTCATCTGCATGTGCAAGACTGCTTATTTTGTCTTCACATATCTTAATCTCACCCAGCCAGTCTATTGTTTTCAACATACGATCCATAAATAATATGAACAACAGTGGAGACAGGTTGCAGCCTTGTCTTACCCCTGAAACTACTCTGAACTATGAACTCAATTTACCTGACTATCCATGTAAAGCCCTTTAATTGCTTGCAAAAGTTTGCCTCCTATTCCATAATCTCGTAGAACAGACAATAACTTCCTCCTAGGAACCCGGTCATATGCCTTTTCTAGATCTATAAAGCATAGATACAGTTCCCTGTTCCACTCATAACACTTCTCCATTATTTGCCGTAAGCTAAAGATCTGGTCCTGACAACCTCTAAGAGGCCTAAACCCACACTGATTTTCATACAATTGGTACTCAACTAATACTCGCACTTTCCTTTCAACAAGTGATAAATAGTATATATTTTTAATGTCTCTTCACGTGTTGCCAACAATAACGATAGGTGCTGTTATTTATAGTCTAACTTGCACACATGCCACTACTGGTGAACAAAAATTCGTGGATAGAAGCCATCGGCAGTAGGTACCAGGTTCCCGGTCAGGCAAGAAAAATTGCACCCTCATTGCAAACATCTCGCTACTGGGGGAGAAAATTCGATATGTGGCATCTGATTTTACTTAGTTAACAATCTGATTAAGTGCTGGGTTCGAATGCGCTTTACAAAACTTTACATCATGACACTTCGTTTTAAAACGGTGCAAACTTTGTGACCTGAAATTATATAAAACATTTTTCGTGATTAGTTAACAGGGAGATAAGGGAATTGACAGGATTTCTGGCAGAGTACAAAAAATTTCAAGTTCAGATTTGCTAACTGATACTGGAAAAAAACTACGATATTTCACGACTCTTTACGATTAGTCACCAATGACGAACGTTGTTGTGATCGAGTCTCAGTGAGGCACGAAAGCTTTGGTAAGTTACAATGGCTATAGGTTTTTGGTTTCAATCCAGATCCAGAACAAAAAAGTTCATCATGTCGTTCCAAGTTCAGAAATGCGCACAAATAATTGCTGAATCATGAGTAGAGAGAAATTACTAGTGAGCCGATGTTAATATTGTAAATGTTGTCTGAGTAGGGCCTCCCGTCGGGTTTACCCTTCGCCGGGTGCTAGTCTTTCGATCTGACGCCATTTCGGCGACTTGCGAGACGATGGGGATGAAATGATGATGATTAGGACAATACAACACACAGTTCCTGAGCGGAGAAAATGTCCGACCCAGTCGGGAATCGAACCCGGGCCCTTAGGACTGACATTCTATCGCACTGACCACTCAGCTACTGGGGGGAGGACGATGTTAATATTGAGGTTTCGATAGAGCGCTATCCTCTATTAACTGAGTTGCTTCTAACGGGTTCAATCAACAACCAGTTTATGACCAACCACTCGGATCAGGAACGGCGTTTCACAGGAGTGGGAAAACCTTTTAAAGACCAAAAATACTTCGAATCGTCATAGAACATTACAAATCCAGATATCGTCTCAAAATTCGTGTTCATAAAAATATTTAACATTGCCTAAAGGTTGCTGGAATGACTTACGTGATGGAGCTAGTTAACACAAATTCTAATCAGTGTGGTAGTGATTTTGAAATGTCACTTACTGCAATAAAATTGAGTTAACAAATGTTAAGGACTGTACAGTGGTGCTAATAGACATCTGGATTCATTACCCTATGGAACAGTGATGTCTTGTAGTATCCATTTGTATAGTCAAACGATGATACTGCAAAGAGAATAGTGGACTTCCAAGACAGCTACGTTATATGGACCGCATGCAAATCAGCCGAAACGCAATTCACATCGTTCGAATACTTTCGGGTATGATGGTCTTCTTCGTGGGAAAAAAAGTAGGCAACTGCCGAATGCATCCAACATAACGTAGCTGTGTAGCAGGTCCTCTAAACACCGAGACCTTTTGGATTACAGTCTTCAACTACGCACAATGGTTACCACAAGAGACCGCTAGAAAACACTTCTTACAGTCGCTGCTATTGTTGTATATGGGAAGGTGGCGTCATTGAGAATACAATATGACTTAGTCAACATTTCTACTTGGTGTCATGAATGGCAGCTTTCTCTAAATGGAGGGAAATGTAAGTAAATGCAGATCAGTGGGAAAGACAGTCCTACAATTTTCGAATGCATTAGTGGTGTGCTGCTTGACACAATCACGTCGATTAAACATCTAGGTGTAATGTTGGTACGTGATATTAAATGGAACGAACGACTGAGGACGCTAGTTGGGAAGGTGAATGGTCGACTTCGGCTCAGTGGAAAATTTGAAGAATGTGTTTAGGAGACTGCATACAGAAGTCTAGTGTAACGCATTATCCACCACATCAGGCAAAGGAAGACATCGAAATATACAGAGGAAGGGCGCTGAGCTTGTTACCGGTAGGTTTTGACAACATACGAGTTTCATGGAGAAATTTAATGAACTTGATATATAATTCCTGAAAGAAAGGCGACCTTCTTTTCACGAAACAATTCTGAAAAACTTAAGAGAACCTTCGCTTGAAGCTGACTGTGAAACTATTCTATCGCCAACATGCAGTTCGCGTAGTCGTCACGAAGACAAGAATTGAGAAATTATAGTCGGTACGGATTCAAACACAGCAATTTTTCCTGCGCTCTGTTTGCGGGTGGATCAGACAAGGAGAATACTAGTAGTGGTGCAATGTAAATTCAACAGCACAAAAAGCGGGCCATCTCTAAATTCTAATGTGCACACCGCACCTGACTTTATGCAACCAACGTAGCATAGCTGTATCACAGGACCTCTGAAAGATCTGCAGTACAGTCATTTGTTTATAAACAGTGGGTACCACAAGAGACTATTACAGAACACTGCTCATTATGGCTGTCAGTCCAGATGTAAACTAATACCGTCATACAACAAATATTACAAAATACGCTGTTAGATATGAGAAAGTCCTTACTGCTTATAAATTAAACTTCATTATAATAAGTAACACTGCAGAAGTTTTACCACACTCATTAAATTGCATGACTGTTAATCAAACAAAGCTTGTTTGTCTGATCGAGACTCGACTAGGCATAAACAGACATAAAATAATGCAATGTTCATCAGTATCAATTTTCAAGGCCAAATGTCCGAAACTGGAAATAAATGACGTATGTTTAGGACTACACTGGGAACTCCATGAAGCTCACACTGTCCCTGAGAAGTAACCAACGAAATGTCTGAAATAAAGTGCAATGCGCTAGTGTGAAACGCCATGAAATAAAGTTGTGGTGATGGAAGGGCAGAAGAACGCAGATGTCAGATATCAAATATGTTCACCAATAGCGTGATATTGGAACTTGAAATGACAATACAAATTATTTTTGCCTGGCAGAGATTCGAATACGAAACCTTCAGCTATAGTCTTGTAGCTATGAATAGACATGAAATATTTATTTTTTCTTCACCAGTAGCGAGATGTGGGGATGTTCAGTTAGAGGTAACGCAACGAGTAGTTCTGTGCTGCCTGGGACTCCATCCTCACGCATATCGTCGCTGTTGACCACACATGAAGAGGTGTCAACTACCAAATTCTCTTTCACTAGTACTTAGGATCGTGCCGTTCGTAGACGAATGGAGGAGCTTCGCATCGTGAGGAAACAACAAAATGAGCGGACATTATCATCTCGAAGAGTTCAAATCCAGAGAAAAAATGGAATCTTAGTTTGAATCCCAGTTAAGTGTCAGTATTTTCAAAATCTCAAGATCACTTAAAACAAGAAATGAAGGTCCTACGACCTTACATGACGATTTGCGCATGAACTAAAATACCATTACTAGTGTAAGAAAGCTTAATAGGAACAGAGTTTCCGGAAGGAGGGACTTCCACCTCTAACAGCCAAAACAAATCCAACTCTGTTTCAGTTAGTACTGGATGGACATATTTAACGTTGATTTGGAACCACGGCACAGTCCTGCATTCATTACTTCGAGTTCCTAGGGGTGAAGAGGGTATGTTCGTGGCTGTTAAAAACTGGTAATCCCCCGCGGGGACTGAACCCACGCCTTAGCCATTACAAGCTATCCTCAGCCCCCCCCCCCCTCAAAAAAAAAAAAAAACATAGCATTTAATATGTGCTATAATGTTTTTGTCGTAATGGGGTATGCAGCACATGGTACAAGAAGTATTGACTTCCACTTCATCTGTTGTTGTCAAAAACCTAGTGTTAGTTTAGGAGTCAACGACATGCAGTGTGAACACAAAGCCTTGATATCAAATCCACCGTTTTCCTTTCTTTCCTAAGCCATACTCCGTCTGCCTGCTGAGAGCATCATTCTGACAGAAGGTCAGAGGAAGTTTCGGTCATTTTATAACCAGCCAGGAGTAGAAACATGTTTGTCAGAGGTCTCGTGGATGTCCGTCATGGTAAGAGGGGTTTCAGCGTCATCAGGCAGCGGCCGCTTGATACAGACCGGTGTCCGCCCAACAACACATCATACATAGAGCCTATGATCTCCAGCGGACTTTTCTGCGCTCGAACAGCAAATATAACATTATGTAACGTTACATATGATATAATACTTTGTTTCAGCATGCTCGCTGGCGAATTTGTTTGACATGTGGCTATGAGGGTATTTAACTACGGTAGGCCGTGTCCTACGTGAGCGACAGAAGCGAGCGACAGCGCGCTAGAGCTTCAGGCGACAGAAAACAACCGCTGGTGTAGTTACGGAAGTGTCCTACGTGAGCGACATCTGACATCTGTGTCGCTGCCTGTCTCCCGCAGCAACTGGCGACGTTTGAATTCAAACGTGTTTGAATCTTGTCGCTGCAGCACGCGCGACAGAGAGCGACAGCCACGTGTCTTCTCGGCAAAGCAGTGGATCCGACGCGACGGTAGCTATGAATTACTTCACATCCGATTTTAAGAAACTATTCGGGGGAAAAAATTGATTCTTCCGCAACTTATACCCTTAAACGATAAAGTTCTGAATTTATTTTCGTTATTCGTCATAGTTACTGTGCTTCACGAAATTGAGTACATGGCTACGCTAAATCTGAGGTAAAATCACATTGTATAGACTTTCCGTATAGTTCATTTAAGACCATACATAATTGCGTATGAAATGCATTCAATATATCTAAATTGTATTTAAAGTTGTGACCGGAATGATATCTCTTTTCATTCTTGATGTATTGGTTGTTTCTGCGTGGACTGTCGCTCGCGGCGCGTCCGAACCTTTCCTGCGCTTCGGGAATCAAGTGGTCGTAAAAATCGTCGTATCTCATAAAAGGTTCAAGATATCGAAACGACGAATTTTGGAAATGACAGCCCGCAGGAAGGACTATTTTATCATATGATTAACACTCGATACGTTATTGTAAACGCGTGAGCAGAGCGAAAACAAGACTCCGTATAACTTACACCGTGAAGTTTTGTCCAAATTTTCATAGCCAAACAAAGGGAGAGAAACAGGTAAACGGGATATCAAAGTGACCAGCATGAGTTCTAGTTTGGCATGAAAATATTTAACTACTTGAAAGTAATTAGGGTAATTAACTAAAACTTAATTAATAATCTGGGGAAAAATTGAAATATTTCATGAAAAGCTGCTGTAAATGAGGTGTCAAAAATTTCATCTGTTCAAGACCTAGCTATTCTGCACATAAAAAGATACATTGGTGCGGTATTTAAATGTCAAAAAGGCTCCCTTCGAATCAAGTACGTTAGGAAGGCAAACGGTGAGTCAGTAAGATCACGCTTTCTGAATAATGCTTGAAATTAAAAAATGAAAGAAATCAGTCAATTATTTTATGACATGATTTGTGTGTGTAAAAGAAATAAGTAGATCAGAGAAACGTTCTACGTGCCTTTGAATGATGCTCGAAATCATGAACAGAAAATGAGGTGCAATAAACGATTCCCTAATATTTTTTATTTCATACTTTTAGACGAATCATTACACAAAACGATTGACTTTCTATTCAAAAATTTTGTAAGCTTTACTTTTACAGACTATTTAGAGTAATTGAAACGCTTGGCCTTAACACTGACTGCTGATGAATTACATTCGCAACATCAAATATCTGTAAAATTTCATGTTTCATTGTAATTTATTAGGAATTAAATGTGTGTGATATACTGGGATAGGTGTGAAGATCAAGTTGTTTGGCAAGGCATTAAAAATATACTTAGCGATGCAGTGTAAACACTATACACATCCCCCAGGCTGTGGCTAAGCCATGTCTCCGCAATATTCTTTCTTTCAGGGGTGCTAGTTCTGCAAGGTTCGCAGGAGAGCTTCTGTAAAGTTTGGAAGGTAGGAGACAAGGTACTGGCAGAAGTAAAGCTGTGAGGACGGGGCGTGAGTCGTGCTTGGGTAGCTCAGTTGGTAGAGCACTTGCCCGCGAAAGGCAAAGGTCCAGAGTTCGAGTCTCGGTCCGGCACACAGTTTTAATCTGCCAGGAAGTTTTAGTATACACAAATCTTAGTGTACAGAATTTAACTGAGTCAGTGAAATACACTCCTGGAAATGGAAAAAAGAACGCATTGACACCGGTGTGTCAGACCCACCATACTTGCTCCGGACACTGCGAGAGGGCTGTACAAGCAATGATCACACGCACGGCACAGCGGACACACCAGGAACCGCGGTGTTGGCCGTCGAATGGCGCTAGCTGCGCAGCATTTGTGCACCGCCGCCGTCAGTGTCAGCCAGTTTGCCGTGGCATACGGAGCTCCATCGCAGTCTTTAACACTGGTAGCATGCCGCGACAGCGTGGACGTGAACCGTATGTGCAGTTGACGGACTTTGAGCGAGGGCGTATAGTGGGCATGCGGGAGGCCGGGTGGACGTACCGCCGAATTGCTCAACACGTGGGGCGTGAGGTCTCCACAGTACATCGATGTTGTCGCCAGTGGTCGGCGGAAGGTGCACGTGCCCGTCGACCTGGGACCGGACCGCAGCGACGCACGGATGCACGCCAAGACCGTAGGATCCTATGCAGTGCCGTAGGGGAACGCACCGCCACTTCCCAGCAAATTAGGGACACTGTTGCTCCTGGGGTATCGGCGAGGACCATTCGCAACCGTCTCCATGAAGCTGGGCTACGGTCCCGCACACCGTTAGGCCGTCTTCCGCTCACGCCCCAACATCGTGCAGCCCGCCTCCAGTGGTGTCGCGACAGGCGTGAATGGAGGGACGAATGGAGACGTGTCGTCTTCAGCGATGAGAGTCGCTTCTGCCTTGGTGCCAATGATGGTCGTATGCGTGTTTGGCGCCGTGCAGGTGAGAGCCACAATCAGGACTGCATACGACCGAGGCACACAGGGCCAACACCCGGCATCATGGTGTGGGGAGCGATCTCCTACACTGGCCGTACACCACTGGTGATCGTCGAGGGGACACTGAATAGTGCACGGTACATCCAAACCGTCATCGAACCCATCGTTCTACCATTCCTAGACCGGCAAGGGAACTTGCTGTTCCAACAGGACAATGCACGTCCGCATGTATCCCGTGCCACCCAACGTGCTCTAGAAGGTGTAAGTCAACTACCCTGGCCAGCAAGATCTCCGGATCTGTCCCCCATTGAGCATGTTTGGGACTGGATGAAGCGTCGTCTCACGCGGTCTGCACGTCCAGCACGAACGCTGGTCCAACTGAGGCGCCAGGTGGAAATGGCATGGCAAGCCGTTCCACAGGACTACATCCAGCATCTCTACGATCGTCTCCATGGGAGAATAGCAGCCTGCATTGCTGCGAAAGGTGGATATACACTGTACTAGTGCCTGTGTCTATGTGCCTGTGGTTCTGTCAGTGTGATCATGTGATGTATCTGACCCCAGGAATGTGTCAATAAAGTTTCCCCTTCCTGCGACAATGAATTCACGGTGTTCTTATTTCAATTTCCAGGAGTGTATAAGAACGGCTCAGATTCGAACGCAGCTATCCTCCTGCGTGAAGGATTTCAAAAATGGCTAAATTCCTTCCCTATTAGCTGAGTGGTCTGGGCAGCAGAATGCCACGCCAAAGGCCCCGGGTTCGATTCCCGGCTGGGGCAGGAGATTTTCTCCCCTCAGGGACTGGGTGTTGTGTTGTCCTCATCAGCATTTCATCCCCATCTCCGACGCGCAAGTCGCGCAGTGTTGCATGAAATGCAGTAAGTACTTGCCCCCGGCTCCCGAACTGCCCCGAATGGGGAACTCCTGGCCCACGATGCCGTACACTCATTTCCATTTTTTCAAGGCTAAATTTAAAGCTTCAACTTTCCTATTACTGTCTTCTGTTGCCGGACCCGACTGGTCAACGACTTACTGGGTAGAAGCCTGCGACCCATTTAGCGTCTTTACGTAGGATCAGGATTTTCTTGCCTACTCGGCAAAATCTTTTTCTAACGTATGACGGTAGAAGGTTTTGTATGTTTCATGTTTTGCTCTTTTTATAGAAGCACGGATGACTACTAACATTTCCTGTCGACATCTGTCATTCATTTTTGAACCGAGATTGCGACAGTGTTGTCTTGCTCAGTATTTTCCTACGTTCGATGTCAAAACACGATAGGTGATAAACGTACTTAATCCACCTTCTCAGCATACTCTTCTCTTGTGGGCGATTTGCAATCAGATTAAATTTTACGCATGGTTCCTCTACGTCCTTCATACTGGAACTAAATGATGTCCATTCGGTGTCTAAGTGGGACGCTAGCAATCGCTTACCTGCTCTTTCTAGAAAAAATGCTCCTAGCTGTCTTGGTGGATTTATTAACTTCAGTAACCATGGTCGCTATGATATCATAATCATTTATCACTGTCTTTATTCTGACATTATCGGTGAGGTATAAAATATTTCCGTTGCGTGTGGGCTGTCGAAACATTTGCTCGAACCAGTTGTTCAAAAGTATTTCACAAGATCACCTGTCTGTACTATCTCCTTTGTATCCATAGACGTCCCTGTAAAAACTCGGTACGTTAAAATTACCTCCAACAAATGTTACAGCAAGTTCTAGGTATTTCTGCTCTCCAGAGCGTAGAATTTCTTCTATATACACTACAGAAACGAAGCAGATACTCGGGTAACCACAAATTAATTATATACATATATGATATTGGATCTCCCTGGTTAGGTGACTTTACACATTTTTAAAATTTGTAGCACATAAATATTCATTGGTCACCTGACGCTGTGGAGCCCCACTACGATTGCATTATTGTCACCTACTCATAGAGTTTTGTTTCGTGGTCGTGTCATCACTTTGGAGTCGTTAGTCTGCCTCTGACAACTATGTACGTAACATACAACTCCAGTTCATCTATACAACTCGATATATCTGACGTGTGTGTCTTACTTTTACCTTATGGATGTTTTTGTGATGTACCATGTCACTGCTGTTGCTTTTACTACATTACTATGTATTCACTTTTTCACAGATATCTGACGATGGGTTACCCGAAAGGCATAATATTAAAGTCATTCCTTCACTAACTGATAACGTTTTACTAAGTGACTTATTCACCATTTGTGTAGTAATTTACTAACTCAGAACAATCCCATACTAATCCCTTTCTCTGGCACTACGTTGAACTGCGTTACTTTCCCATTCTGTAGATGGTAACTTGCAGTCTCCCACTATTACAATAGCATGGTCGGTAACCTTGCTCGTGATACTGTGCAATTTCTAATTCAAAGTCAGAAACTGTAATAACCTCAGTAGATACTGTCGAATACCTTACTGACACAAATATGTCGCCACTACCGGCATCTAAAGTATCCTTAGGATGTATACTTAAGTCTGAATTCAAACTTTAATTACTCTTCACTTCCGGTTTCAGCCAACTTTCGACTCCTAATACTAACTAGGAATTATCACTATTAACAATAATTATTCATTCTGGGACATTACAATTGCATGCTCCTGCTGTTTAATAATATTGTATTAACCTTATCTACTTATCATCTGCGAGGACGCACGTTCTCTGAGAATAATGTGGCTAGTCTGTCTTCATTTTCTTCTGGTAATTCATCATTGATCGCAAGAAGGGGTCCCTCTAACCCACAAAATTCCCATGTGGACGCTACGTGTACTTCGCTAAGCAAACTGCTGCTTCCTGCGTGTAGTAAACGCCTGACCTGTTGAGGGGGGAGACCGTACAACTCTCCACCTTATAGCGGAGGTCGATAAATCCACATCCGATATCGTTGTAGAAGCGTCTGAGTCTCTGGTTCAGACCTTTCACTCTGCTCCAAACCCGAGGATAACGATCGACCCAGGGTACGACGCTTAAAAATAGTGAGCTGAGCCTGCAGTCCATGTGTCTTCACCAAGTTGCCCAACCGCCGATATGATCTGAGGATCGCCTCAGAATCCCAACGACAGCCGTCTTTCTTGCTGACATGAGCTGCTATCCACAGAGGGTTGCACGCAATATGTTCAGTAGCCACCGCAGAGCTTCCTCCACATCTCACAAGGAACAACTAGAGTACGATGTCGCAAGAGGCCAATGATGTTTACGGCATTCGACAACCCACACTTTGTTCGCCACGAAACCACAATATTTCCTGCAAATAGCAACCGGGTGGGTGGGGGGGGGGTGGAGTACTGGATGTGTCCAATCATGAGCACAGCATGAGGCTACGGAGCGTAGTTGAACTGTTTAGTCGGCGAGTAACTCACAACAGTGCTACAGAGCTAGTGATGTTGATTCAAAGTAGAGCAATGGCAACAATAAACAAATCAAAAATTTTATTATATCCATAACGACAGTTGCCGATGTTAATACTTCGTCAGAAAAGAACCCAAGGAAATATAAGCGTTTCTGCAGGATGAGTCAGCGGTACGTATGGGGTCGTATACACTCGTCAATGCGAACAATGAACATGAGGAGTATAATGATGACGATGCGTGTTTAACAAGTGAAAGTGATACTGAAACAGGTGTCGAGCCATGTAGCTCGTCATCCTTGTCGGACAGGGAGTCACAAATCGTGTCTGCGGTGAAACGTAATAAATGACAATCGTGGTCCAAGGAGTGTGTACTGAACAGAATTGTAAAGAAACAATTATGAACGGATTTCCAAGCAGCAATATGACAGTGCAGTGCATAAGAATAACTACGGATATTCAAAGGAGGACAAGGCATACTTCTTATAAAACCCGGTGTGCGCGTTTCAATAATGGTCGATACAATTTACACACTGTACATGATAGTGACCTACTACATAATGCACATCAAATTGCACGCGACATAAATTCCAGTGATTTCAAGGGAAGCAGTGGATGGTAGTATAACTTCAAACAGTGCTACAGAACTGGAGAACGTAAGATAATGACATTTCAAAGAAAGCGCCAATTTGGGGATGCACAGCAAACTGAGGAATCGGCCCGAAAACTTGTAGATGAGATAAACAAACTTATAGCATTGTTCAGTAAGGAATTTGTTTTCAACTCCAACCAATCGGGATTTGGAGAGAAAATACAGACGACAGGAACCCTGGAAATTAGAGGTACCACGAGAATTGTATCAAGATCAACTAACGCCAATGCCTTAACGCTTTTGTAAACAATTATGCCGACTGCTAATCTGGATGGTAAATTGGCTGTAAAGTTATTTATTGTGCTGCGAAAACTTGGAGGTGCCTGGCCCCGACGATCCTCGTTTGTGCGTGTGATCTTGTAAGAGCAGTAGGGAATATTTAAGTCAGAAAGCAAGAGTGTGAAAATGGGCGTAAGACACTTACAACTATGGTATGAGCATTGCTTTTGGCCAATAGCTGGTCAAAATAATTTGCTTTTACTGGATTCCTAGGCTGCGTACAAAATTCGTTCAACGTAGTGCCAGAGAAAGGGATTAGTATGGGATTGTTCTGAGTTAGTAAATTACTACCTCTCCTGGAAACTGTATGACATTGCAATTTAAACTACATTTGTAAAACGCTAATTCCTCTCTCTCAAGCCCCACTCTATGGGGAGAGAAAGAGAGTTTTAGTTTTAGTGCATCAACATTTACGAAGTAAATAAGTATTTTTTATTTATCTGTAACCATTCTCCACGCAAAAATGAGAATATGGATTTTCTTGAACTGCAGCACCAACTACCAGGAATCAAAACAAATGTTTAAGACAAAACGTACGTAGTTTTTTATGTAGAATCTGATTCTGCAATAAAAAATGTATGTTCCCATTTGAAAATTTAAAGTTGCCTCCCGCTCCACTCCCAGGGGCTGGGGCGGCGGGCTCATGTTAGCACCAGCAGATGTCCCCCTCGATTCTACACATTTTTTAGTGTGAAGCTTATTTTTCGAGTTATTCTGCTTTGTCAGCTTAAAATTTACACCCTGTATATCAGAACACAACCGAAATAAGAATAATAAGAGACGTTTTACACAGGTATACAGAATGAGTTACTATTGGCTAAGGGCGGTCATTAAGGCTTGGCGTGGGCGTGGTCTGGGCGGCGCCTCGGTTCGCTCTCTCCTTCGGCTTTCTGTTCTCCTTACACCGGCCGGGCAAAATCGATCGGGAACACCTATTAGTCAGTAAAAACTTTTAATTATCATGTCGAAATAATAAAGTTGCGTGGTTAATTTTTTGTTTGTGTACCTGCAGTCCCCGTAAATGAGACAAACAAACAAATTGTTACTACTTTTTCGACATGATAATTAAAATTTTATCACTGCCGTGGAGGTGTCCCCCAGGCGATTTCACCCGGCGGTGTTAGGAGAGCAGAACGCAGAAGGCGAGAGTAAACCGAGGCGACGCCCAGACCACGCCCTCGCTACGCCTTATCGATCAGCTCTCGTGTTTTCTTAGCCAATAGTCATTCAGGCTATATACCTGCCAAAAAGCCCTCTTCTCGTCCTTATTGCGTTTGATCAGCCGAAGAAAATCAACCCCCAGTAGCGCGCAAATACCTAGAGTATGGAACAAATTTGTTGGAGGCAACTTTAACCGACCGAGTATAAGCTGCGACGACTATGGATTCACTGCACATGATACGGTCTGATATTCTTGCGTAGTTCGTTTGAACACGCTTTCCGAAAACTGTGTAGCGCAGTGAAAATATTTTAGACCTTGTAGCTAGGAACAGGCCTGACCTTGCTGACAATGCCAGTAAAGTGATTACGATGTCATCATAGCGATGATTTTTACTAAATTTAATAAATCCATCAAGATGGCTTGGAGAGTATTTTTTGCCAGGAAGAGTAGATAAGCGGTTGCTAGAATCCCACTTAGACACTGAATGGGCATCGTATACTTCCAATATGAAGGACGTAGAGGAATTATGGGCGAGGTTTAAACGGATTGCAAATCGCGTTCTGAAGAACAGTATGTCGAGTAAGTGGGTAAAGGATGCGTATGACCCGTCGTGGATTGGTAACAAAATTCGGAAAATACTGAGGAAAAAGAGACTATTGCAGTCCTGGTTCAAAGAAAAACAAGCAAATTATGGCAGGTAAAACGTAGATGAAATTCGTGAGCCTGTAAATAGATCAAATCGCGAAGTATACATCAACTTGCACCGTCATACCATAGCAAGAGACATACGTCTACAACTACATCTACATAGATACTCCGCAAGCCACTGTACGGTATGTGGTGGAGGTTACCGTGTACTACTCCTAGTCATTTCCCATCCTGTTCCACTCGAAAACAGAGCTAGGGAAAAGCATCTATCTATGTACCTCCGTATGAGCCCTAATTTCTCGTATCTTTTCTTCATGGTCCTTACGCGCAATATACGTTTGTGGAAGCACAATCGTTTGGCAGTTAGCTTTAATGCCGGTCCTCTAAAATTCATCAATAGCGTTTCTCGAAAAGAATGTCACCTTCTGTCCAGGGTTCCCATTCGAATTCCCGAAGCATCGTCTGACTCCTGAATAAAGCATAAAAAAAAGCAGCGCCCTGGTGTAATATGTAATATATACAAAACGTTTTTACGAGATATCTACTATGCTGCACTCTCTGAGAAATACAAAATCTAAGAGAAGAGTTCACAAAATAAATGGTGGTATCCAACAAGTTTCTGTTTTGGAACCACAGCTTTTTAGTACGTAAGCATAGACGTTCCAGAAACATAGCCCAGGATATTTACTTACGTTGATGATATTGCAGTGATTGCTCTGGATCAACGCTTTAAGCAAGCTGAAGCAACACAGACGTCAGACATGAAGACGTTGGATGAATGCTTCAAAGATCACTCTCTCCGACAAAATCCTAAAAAGGCTGTTTTATCAACTTTCCACTTACGCAGTAAACAATCAAACTAAAAACCTAACTTCACATTTAGAGATCATACTCTCCAATGTTGCAATACTCCAGAATAGTTAGGTGTGACCCAGGAGAGCTCTGTGACGTACAAATACATTTCTGAAATGTGGCAGCTAAACTCAAAACAAAAATGTACTCCAGAAGTTAATAGCATATGTATGAGCAGCCATTGTAACAGACCTCAGGTAACCACTCAGTCGCAGAATACTGATGTTCCACCTGGCTAAACAGTGCTCGCAGTTAAATAATTAACACACAGCTCAATCAACCAATGCGCCTCCTTACAGGGTGTATTTGTCCCACAAACACACACTTGAAACCAGTAATTAGTAATACTCCATCAGTATCCATAACAAGACCACAGTCATTGCTGAATGTGTGGACAAGAAAAAACTACCCAGAATGACAAATTCATTCAGAAATTTCATTATCAGAGCCCGAGAAAGTGAGGTCTAGAAAACCATTGTGGCCTACAGAAACCAATCTGCGGAACAGTAACTTCAACATGCAAGAAGCCTAAATCAGTCATTAGGAGGAGTACTCTTCCATGTAGCACCACCATCTAATGAAAACTCCTTGGGTTCATTCAGCAAATTTCATCTACCGCGACGACACTTACTGAATGTGGTCAGATCTGACCGGGGTAGATGTGGAGTACAGCTGCTCCAATGGCGATGAAAGTTGTCTCTTAGTGCGACGGCAGTGAATAGCAGCAAACAGTACACCACACAACATTTAACCATTCCTTCAAGCATTCAAAAGGGGAATGGAACACCTTCACAATTTGCTTGCAGAAGCTTCTGATTGGATTCCCAACCTGGACTTAGAGCTATGACCTCATTACGAACTTGAGATTGTTTGTATCCGTATAGAACGTATGTATTTGTTGTAAATAGTTGTCTATATGCCTCTTTTATCGTACGATAAATGCATATATAATTAGGCTTCTCATTTAAAATAATTCTAAAAATTCGTTTAAAACCCCGTTCCGTTGCCTTTCATTTGTGCGTTCAGAATATTGCTACGCTACTTTACATGAATAGCAATCTCAAATTCTTCCAAAAAGTCGAGTTTTCATCCTTTCTTGCCTATGTGCAGAATTTCTAAGTCATCTTGAGCTCGCTTAAGGGGATGGTTTATTCGTGCAAATGGTTCACAGTTTCTTATTTGTCATAATTACATCCTTTGAATGCATCTTTACATTCCTTGTATTTTATAAATTCTTGTGTAACCTTTCACTGAAATCATGATTCGGGCTGTACGCTACCTAATTAGATTATTAGTCTGTATCACTAATCTGATACGGTGAAGTTTAAAAATGCTCGCATTCTTTTGCGAGGTAACTCCATAGTAAGGCATTGTACCCGCTTACTTTCTTTCTTCGTTAAGCTTATTGTTTCTGTTTATAATGCCTTTAGCCGGCAATTTGTTAACAATATCTAGTTTGTAACCATTATTAACCACTGTCCCTCCTCTTTTGCTTCCTGCTCATTGGCACATTGACTGCACTGTGTACTAAGCTACGAAAAGCAGTCTCTTTCTAAGCCTGCTGTTGGAGTGAATATATTGGGAACTACACTATTATTCGTTGCCGGTTTGCTACAGACAGTAAATGCATGCTTAACGCCCTGCCTTTACGTGTCCAACTCACCGAATTGTAAGTTGTGAGTTTCACGCTAAATGGAAAACTGAGTTTTCCGTGGACTTCGTTAAACTTATTTTAACTATTTCCTCTGTATCTTCATCGTCAACTTGACACTCTTGGAACCCACAGCAGATCAAAAGGATACGGCCTGAAGCGGTGTGCGGTGTCAGATGGGACTACTACTAACAGAAGTCAACGATTTTAATTGAAATAAGGACCCACGGTTCAAGTGTTCTTATTCTATTTTGTTTCCTGAACGCCGCAAGTGTGTTGCGTGACGTTAGTTTTGACAACATGGTGATGAGAGCACTGAGTCTCAAAATACTTTAGTGAGTTGTGTGTAGGATACAAAACGGTTCAGTGCTACCATTTATTACTTGCTGTATCTCATACTGAAATATGTGCAGTTGATTTTGGTGTTACACACAGAAGATATATTGATACAGTAGAGCTAATTAACGAAATATTTGCTATCAGGTTCTAGGTGAAAGATCTGATGAAGAACGTTGACACAACTTTCCATTAGGACCATTTTGAAGATTTTTAGCCGTTAGGTTACAAGTATATTTATCATAATACCTCCGACTGAAGCATCCTGTGTGAACATTGTTTCGGCAAATTAAAAATGCTGTAAAATTAGTTACATTCGAGTATGAAAGAAAGCAGGCTCTCACATTTAGCTGTCATAAGGACAGAATATGACACAGGTAGAACACTTAATTTCAGTCATATAATCAATCAGTATATTTCGTTCATAGCAAGGGTATGCAAATATTCAAAGCAAATTTATAATAAAAAACAACTCCTAGAAAGGATACTTTCTTATATATTGTAATTACTCTTTTACGCTTCACTAGCAATATAAGAGGATCAAACAAAAACTCTTCATCATTAGACATCACACTAGTACCAATGTACAGTACATGTCATAACTATCAGATAAGGAATTTTTGGTTTCATTTTTGCAGGATATGCATGTAATTTTAAATTTATTTATTTTAATGGTACATTTACTCTGTTATGTGCAATAATTTCATCAATATAGATCATTTAGTGATATTTTTCAATAAACTTTCATTTTTATTCAACCTACTCACAAAATCATAAAATTTATATATATTTGTGGGAGAAATGGCGATGAGAAATTTTACAGGGTTAGAGAGGGGGGGGGGGGCAATTATGGTACTTCGGCCAATTGCACAGGATGACCTCAGTACGTTCTGCTGTAGTCAAGAACCTGCTAATACACAAATGTTTAATTATGCAATGTTATCTCTTTCGAGGTGATAATTAAAACTTTATGGCTACCTGCGAGCTGTGCTCGAACCGTTTTCGCCCTGGTCGGTGTTAGGTTAGCAGAACGCCAAATGGGAGAGCGGGTCATGACGCCGCCCTGCCACGCACTAGCCACGCCATACTGTTCATTTTTCGCCTAACATTTGTCTCTACCCACGGGGATTGGAAGATTTATTTTGGTCACTAATAGATCACAACTGGGAAAAACTGAAGTTAGTTACCATTCATCAAGAGGAAGTACGTCAAAATAGGTATATAAATATTTGACTTAAATACAGTATTCAGTCTTTGTGCGTTGCTGATCATGCCTATTATGCGATCTACTGTTCCACTTCCCCAGCAGCAGCACCCTAGTAACTTGACAGATATTTTAGTAATATCAGAATTTAAAAAAAAATTATCGCATGCTGTGGTCATTCCCTAAGGTTTCCAATCAACACTTGTTGTTCGATAATAGTCTGATTGTTTGACTCGCACACTTCATGGAAGGCTGAATATGCTGTTCTCTTCAACATAAGGAGCTGTATTATCGGTTCCAAGTTACAACGAAACAGCATCGTATCGCTTCCGACATACTTAATAGCTATAGGACAATATGATCTCTAACCTATTTGAGACTGAGACTCAAAATCTCGACGCCTGTCACCTGTGCAAATATGTCCTATCAATGACCGTGGTGAGACAATTAATTCATTATCTTCCTGAAATATTTCAGTTGTGGACCTTACCAAACATTGGTATGTCGAACAATACCTAGAAATTGTGACTAACAGTCTCGTCAAATTGGATATTCTGAACAAAAATATGACCTCGACATTCATGATGGGGACATATGACTAATCTTATTTTACAGAAGCGCAAAGTAAATTGTTGCGATTTGACTGCTTATAATTCTCGTGGTAGAGACGCACTGCTGCGCTATGGAAAATCGTGTGGCTGGAAAGAAGGAAGTAGGTGGTCTGAGTTTCACAGCTCTAGTAGACGAAATACACTGACGAGCCGAAACATTATACGCATTTCCCACAGAGAGATTGATGCCAAATGATGGCGGTGCAGGCACATGATGCGATAAGAAAAGTACGTGTGTGAGGAAGAGAGGAATGGGGAATGCGTCTAGCGACAATATGGAGCGCAAACGGGGAAATCCAACGACATAAGTTACTTTAAAAAAAGTTTTGGACGTCGACACAGTTGAACATGAGGCTACACAACAGACGACCCCTATATGTTCACATGTTGACCCAACGACATGATCAGTTACGAATGCATCGGGTACCGATTCATCGAGATTAGACGGTGCGTATCAATGAAATGTTATTGCATAATAGGATGAATTCCGTTTATTGTTACATTGTTACACCAGATTAATAGCAGTGCCCGAATATACTGTTATCCGGCTGCTCGATAGTTAAATTGCATCATGGACACACGCCACGGGGGACATTTGTTTTGCTGTGGAGGACATTTATCTGGCTTCCGTTAAACGTGTCGTGGCAATCAAGTGCACCACGACAGCTGTGGACTGCGTGAACATTATTGAGGACCACCTGCAGCCATTCAAGCTTTGATGTCTTCCCCTACAGTGAGGGCATCTTGCAACCGGCTAACGCGACGTGGTTCCCCGTGGTCGCTGGCAGATGGAAACAGCCTACCAGTTACCCCTCAGAGGGTCTATTCCATACCGAGGAGTTTTTTTTTTCAAATCTTGACACAAGGTGACAATGGGCAACGGTAGCCGCTCAAATCGACAGAATCATAAACTGAGACACCATTGTACCCAAGAATGTGAACACCATCAAATTCTGAGTAACCTGGTCTGCTGTATAGGTGAAAAAGTAGACTAAGGAGACAGGAAACCAATCTGTCCAGCAAAACTGCAACTGTGCTGTGATGTAATGCTGTATGTAGACACACTACCCTCCCCCAAGAACGATTCGGTGGCTTGCGGAGTATTTACATAGATGTAGATTTTGCCGATCAAGACAAGTGTATTACTATTTTAGTGTGTCGACATATTGTATGTATTGCATGTTAACCGAGGGCTTAGAAACTACGGAGAGGCTCCGTCCCCGCCGCAGCCGCAGTGGTCCGAAGCCCCACGACGGCTACCGCAGTCCACTTCACCCCTCCGCCACCGCACACCGAACCCAGGGCTACTGTGCGGTTCGGCCTCCGGTGGACACCCCCGGGGAACGTCTCACACCAGACGAGTGGCCGGCCGGAGTGGTCGTGCTGTTCTAGGCGCTACAGTCTGGAGCCGAGCGACCGCTACGTTCGCAGGTTCGAATCCTGACTCAAGTATGGACGTGTGTGATGTCCTTAGGTTAGTTAGGTTTAATTAGTTTCAAGTTCAAGGCGACTGATGACCTCAGAAGTTAAGTCGCATAGTGCTCAGAGCCATTTGAGCCAGACGAGTGTAACCCCTATGTTTGCGTGGTAGAGTGATGGTGGTGTACGCGTACGTGGAGAACTTGTTTGCGCATCAGTCGCCGACATAGGTTAGCTGAGGCGGAATAAGGGGAACCAGCCCGCATTCGCCGTGGAAGATGGAAAACCGCCTAAAAACCATCCACAGACTGGCCGGCTCACCGGACCTCGACCCAAGTCCGCCGGGCGGGCTGGTGCCGGGGACCAGGCGCTCCTTCCCGCCCGGAAAGTCGTGCGTTAGACCGCACGGCCAACCGGGCGGGCAGTCCCCATATTAATACCATAAAACAGGCTGCATAAATATCAGTTGCTTAACTGGGGTGAAGACAAAATTGTCAAGGTGTTCGCATATACAATAATGAGCCAAAACACTATGACCTCTGTGCATCACGAGATTCAATGTCTCCTCGTGGTCTTGCGTGAAAATGACGTGGTACGGAGAGTATATAAGTACAGCAGAGACCTGAGTAATCATTCTAGCCACGATTGGTACACAAGTGGGGAAATTAACTTGATAACTAGTAGATACGACCGTCGCCTGGAAACTAGTAAGTCAGCCTTAATCGTTCCCAGGCGACGGTCATAAATATTTGCTATTTGCCAAGTTAGTCGGCTGTTGGAGTGTTACTGTCGCCAGGACCTGTGGAAATTGAGTGAAGGGTAGTGACATCACTAGCAGGTGACAAGCTGACGGAAGTACACATCACAGAACACAGTGGTCGGAGGCTTGTTCTCGCTGTTTCGCGGGATACTGGGTGATCTGTAACAGATCTAGCGACAGACTAGAAAGCAGACCCATGCACAAGTGTCAAGTATCAATTTACGCTGCACTGAACATGCACTGATGGAGGTAAATTTTGTGTAATTATCCGACCGTGACATTTTGTCTGTCGCGTAACTCAATAACCTTATATCGGACTTCAGTGAACTAAGATTGATCTTGAAGTTCTATGTCTGTTCTTGATGAATATGTATAACGATAACATAACAATAGTCACTACAAATTTTAAAAACTTTTCATTCATGTACTGAGCATAAACAACATTGTCATAAATATTACATAGGCTTCAACTCCTTTTTGTTACACATTAATTTCATCTTTAAAATTTATGGAACTCCTTGCTGTACTAAGGCTTCAAATGTCTGCCGTAAAACAGCAGGCGATCGACAATGGCCTCTTCGTGGTTCATGGGTATTCTTCGCTGTTCCTGTTTACTTTTTTATTTTCTCTACAGCTCTCCATTGAAGAAATCAAAATAGAGCTGGTGTTATTGTTTTTAATGAAATGCTGAACACTGTGGCTTAATTTTTATTCCGTGTAAAACGATAATTTTTGAAAAATATAAATAATATTGAAAATTAACATTCGAAAAAATCGCATGAATACAACCCCAAACTACACATTACCGACATTTTGAGATTTATTTGATAATTTTTCTTTGAGTACTTTCTCAGCTATGAAAGGTAGAGTCGCTTCATTTTATTAAATTACGGTAATTTTGACCCTTAGAAAACCAGGAAACACTTGTTTATCATAGCTGCGAGTTTGAAAAAAAATGTTAACTCGCCGTCTACTTTAGATGACAGAAATCTTAACACCTACAAAAATGCAATGTCTCCTCCTTTCCGAAATGAAATGGAACTGCCCACCAGTGAAATTTTGATTCAGATTCATAGGTCATTCTGCATCCACTATTCACGCCTGGGCTGCGATTTATTCTTGGCACCTCCACAGCAACAGCCTTGTAACTAACAAGATACTTCAATAATACCACAATAAAATTTTGTGTCAAATATTCTGGTCCTTCCTTAACCTTTCAAATGAAAACTCTTGCTGCTCGGGGACAGTTTGAGTCTTTCGCTGGTCCACTCCTTGGAGGACCGTGTATGCTGCTCCCTTCAGCACATGGAATAGTATTAATTGTTCTAATTGAAAGGGTTCAGTACCGCCCGACATTGAAAATAGGTACAACATACTTCATTATTTTTGTCAGAACAACACATTTTTTTCTAATAATAACTCAATTTCAATTAATACAGCGAAGCCGGATACCAGTGTGGGAAAGAATGACAATTTATTTATTTAATTGATCACATGTGCACTACCACAAAATAAATCCCTACATCCAGTTTGGTGAGATCTGTGAAATGAATGAATGTATGGTCGTCTGCTAACCGCAGATAGCGAATGTGAATATATGATCATCTTTGAGACGATCCTTTAGCCACCTTTGGTGGAACCAAAGAGATGAAACTTACCGGAGCTTTGAGCGCCTGAAATGTGGCTGACCAATACGGTAGCATGGTCTTCCCCCACCTCGACAGAGGAGCGAGATGACCTGGAGAGCGGCCATGTTTCAGCACTCTGCCGCTGGATCTTGTGCTGTTAAGACCTGTCTTGGGTGTGCTCCGTAAAGACAAAAGAGTGGAGACATGGTACGCATGTGTAATATTTAAGAGTAGTTTGAAATAATAATTTCTCTATTTCAGGAACTTTTGTGGGGAGAATTAAATGTCAGGCAGGTAATATTAATGGGATCGCAGTAATCTTCGGAAGTGACCAACAGTCACAATGAAACCACGTGTAGCAATAAGTTGAAATACTTCCGTGTGCTTAAGTTAAGCTGAATTACTAGCGTGTGTACTATAAGTTGAAATATTTAAGAAATAGCGTGTGCAGGACTTGAAATTAGTGGCGAGTACTTCCACGTGGTGAGTACTGTGTGAGTCTCAATCTGTGTATGAGACAAAGGATAAAGAGAAGTACTCGTCCATGGTATCAGTTGAGGACTCGCATGTGTGATGAATATGTTCTTAATATTACTTTGCGTGATATGATTCCGTGTGACGCTAGATTCAAACTCCGAGAGAAGTAAGGTGAGTCGGCCGTCTATCCAGCAACGCCACTTGGCTTGCATTGCACAGGAAGACGTGCATATATCTCCAGAGTTCATAGTAGGAAAGTAGAATTACAAAGTGGGGCAGTGTCATGTGAAACTGGGATAAATACTAATTGAAGTGGGAAAGCTGAAAGTGATAGTGTTGTGACTATTTATTGTATTTTATTCCATGTTGTAGTGTGGGGTATGTCGTGTAATTTGGGTGTGTGTGGTTTGCATGGGAGAGTAGCAAGGTAGTTTCAAAAGATTAGTGGGTTATGCTTGTTCCTTCGGTACCGCTCGGTCTGGAGGAAAGTTTCGTGATGATGATTGTGAGAGTCGAAGTGTGAGGTATAATAAAAGATCCACCATCCTATCCAGAAAGTGCACTGTAACGTTAAATAATTACGAGACCATAAGGTAGAGAATCACCAATGTAAAGCCATATCCACTGGGCGGAATTTCTCATGTGTTATTGTTGTAGGTTATAGAATTTGTGTGTTTAGGTTATAGAATTTATCGGAATAAATAAGATAGTGAAAAGAAAAAGATTGGTGGACTTTTCCTTCGAATTGTATGTTGTCATGATGTCCCGAATTTATAATGTGTGCGCCATTCATATTCAGTGCGGTGGCCACGTGTTGATAAAAGCCGTTAAATAAAAGAAAAAAGGGAATGTGGTATTGCCAGTGCGTAGTGAACAGAGTTCTGTAAATTTCTGGTAGTCAGATGTGCGTTTCCGTTGCGTATTATTCATACAGGAGGTTGATTAGTGACTTAATTGTGAGTACGAGAGTTCATGTTACTCGATAAATAAGAATGAATCCACTCGCTTGGCAGACCACTCATCTTGCAGGCCTGAATGCTTGATGCTACAGTATGAGCAAGGCACGTGGGTGCCTCTCATAATATACAATGAGGCAACATTGCATCGTTTCCTTGTCCAATTTTTAATTACAGGAAAATACGACCCACAAAAGATTCAAAATCTCGAAACATGACACGAGTGCAAATATGCTCTCTTAATGACCACGGAAAAAATAATTCATCATCTCCCTTAAATACACTTAAAAAATAGGTGCACCACGAAGGAATAATCCGAATGCGAAGGAAATCGGTAGATGTGATGTATATGTACAGAGAAACAAATGATTAGAATTTCAGAAAAATTGGATGATTTGTTCAAGAGAAAGAACTTCACAAATTGAGAAAGAAAATAACGCATTGGCCCTAATGCAGTCTGTTATTTGGCTTGTCATTGATCGGTACGGTTGTCAGACGTCCTCCTGGGAGATATCATGCCAAATTCTCTGCAACTGGTTGGATGGCACTGTGTTCTCAATAGGGAAGAGATGCGGTGACCTTGCTGCCCCACATATGGTTTGGCATGCATGAAAACATGCAGTAGAAACCCTCGCCGTATGTGGTCGGGCACTATCTTGGTGAAATGTAAGCCCAGGATACTTTTCCATGAAAGCAAACAAAACGGGGTGTTGAATATCGTCGATGTACAGCTGTGGCGAGAATGACAACCAAAGGCGTCCTGCTGTGAAATGACATGGCACGGCAGACCATCATTCCTGGTAGTCGGGTGGTGTGGCAGGTGACAATCAGGTTAGTATTCCACTACTGTCCTGGGCGCCTCGTCAGTGAAGACAGTTCTATTCCAGTCAAGATACCAGACCGATTGTGCCTGACACAACTGCAGAAGGGGTTGTTGGTTTACGGTGCTCAACGGTAATCGGCGCAAGGGGTGATGTGAGCTCAACCCCTTTCTGTGAACCGCCCATTAATGGTCCTGGTTGTCACCGTAGCACGACTTGCATGTCGAACTGATGACAAAGATGAATCCGGGACTGTGATTGCCTCTCTGACAAATACTCAGTCCTTACTGTCTGTCGTCTCGCTATGTCAACCGCTTACTTCTTGACGCTGTGTTCGGCCATGTTTCACCATGTCCCGATAGTACATGAAAGGTATTCACAGTTGCGAATATGTACAACCATCAGATGCATAATTGAATGAGAACAATGAAAATTTGTGCTGGACCTGGACTTGAACACGGACCTCCTGCTTACCGCAAGTTGTCTCCGTACTGTTTCCTTTTTTTTTTTTTTTTTTTTCAATATTGTTCATTGCATTTGTTCGGAGCGGACGTCCCAAGACGCTTGTTCAAGTTTATCGTTGATCCATTAATTCTGTCGTTTTGTTACAGAGGGCAGCTAACCCTCTGACCGAACACGCAGAGCTACCATGTCGACAACAACTCGGCTCTCTGAGAACGACTCTCCCCATACTGAAACTTCCATATGTCGTCAACCATATGTCTGCAAATGGCTCTGAGCACTATGGGACTTAACATCTATGGTCATCAGTCCCCTAGAACTTAGAACTACTTAAACCTAACTAACCTAAGGACATCACACAACACCCAGTCATCACGAGGCAGAGAAAATCCCTAACCCCGCCGGGAATCAAACCCGGGCGCGGGAAGCGAGAACGCTACCGCACGACCACGAGCTGCGGACCCATATGTCTGCAACCTGTACTCATACATCCATTATGTATATTCCCGTACGGGGCAGACATTTTATTTGAAAGTCGCTTCCCCGGTGTCGGCGGATAGATACGATATTACAATGCCTGTGGTTATTCCGAATTACGATGCAAAGTTCCTTCGGACATGTACGCATGCATCGTAATTCAGGAAAACGCATGCACTACCATATCGTGTCATTCCTGCTAACATCGTCGAATGGTGGCATCGCTTCTGTTCAGGTATCGAGCGATTCGACGATTCTCTAGCCGGCTTCTTTGAGCCCAAATACACGTCTTGTTCACGCTCCTGTCTGCAAGGCATAGATACTGTCCAGCAGAGTATACGGAATGAAATTCGCAAAAACTTTGTGCCCTGGTATCGACATGTACCCTGTTTAGTATCCTTGCAGCTGAGCGATAAAATAGCTGCCAGACCTAAAAATGAATCCATTTACAAATAATAAATTTATTAATTTTTTATTTATAAATGGAAAATATAAATAAAGTGTTTTGTCCATTGTGTAAACAACCAATAAAAATAACAAATAAATAAAAATAACAAACAAATAGTTGCCTACAAAAAAGAGTTGTATTGACTATATCATCTTTTATTTCCGATTTTGATAATCTCCACCACACCTGTTTAATTCTCGTAAGAAATCATCTTTTACTTCGGTTTTTTGATAATCTTTAGCACAGTTCTTTAATTCACACATGAAATAATCGTCGTCATCATTCATGATTGCTTCTTCCGTTTTTTTCAGATTTAATTCCTTTATTTTATAATGGTTATATAGAAAGTACTATCAGTTTCAGAACTTAAAACAATTTTATTTCATTCAACAGTCTGTAATTAATGTTTATAAGATCTAATCAAATTCATTTTTCTATACTGTTTTATTTTGTCGTTTAAACAATTTCTGCCGGCCGTTGTGGGCGAGCGGTTCTAGGCGTTTCAGTCTCGAACCGCGCGACCGCTACGGCCGTTGGTTCGAATCCTGTCTCTGGCATGGATGTGTGTGATGTCCTTACGTTAGTTAGGTTTAAGTAGTTCTAAGTTATAGGGGACTGATGACCTCTGATGTCAAGTCCCATACTGATCAGAGCCATTTAAACCATTTGAAACAGTTTTTCTCTTCTCATGCAGTATGTTTGGTTTCAGTGCATATATACACTGTCCAATCAAAACACGTTACCACCTTTTAAAACCCTGCATAAACACCTTTTGCAGAGCTGACCGCTGCGAGACGCACAGGAAGAGAGTCAGTGAGGTTCCTGAGGTATCGACAGGGATGCGGAGGCATGCCGACAACAGTAACTTGATGGGCTGCGCTAGGGTTCTTTGTTGAGGACACATGGAGAGTACAGCCAGATCTAGATAGTCACACAGATTCTCCATTGGTTTTAAATCCGAAGTGTTAGGTGGCCATGGAAGTACGGTAAACTGATTCTGGTGCTCTTCGAACGACGCATGTACAGTGAGAGCTGTGTGACACGCTGCATGGCCTGCTGGTAGATGTCATCGTGTCAAGGAAAGACAAACTGCATGTAGGGGTGGACATGATCCTCAACTATGGATTCACAATTCTGTTGATCACTGTGGCTTCCCGAATGACGAGGTCACAGAGGTATTTCATGAAACCTATGCTCAGACCGTAACTGTTCCAGGGTGTTTCCTTTCAGGCGTTTCACGCTGTACACGCCAACTGTCATCTGTCAGATGGAGCATAAAACTTGATTCGTCTGAAAAGGCAAACAGTCGCCACTGAGTGGACGTCCAGTTGCTGCTCTGTTGTGCAAATTCCAGCCTTCGACGCCGATGAACACCAGGCAGCACGGTCTGAATGAACCAGGCGCCTGCTGTCGAAGCCCAAACGCAGCAACGTTCACTGAACCGTCGCCGAGGAGACACTGTTGGTAGCCGCTTGATTCATCCGGACGGTTTGTTGCTCAGTAGTTGCAAGTCTGTTCGCCTGTACGTAACTCCACAACCGTTGTTCACCCCTGTCATCTATGGCCCGTGGTACACCACAGCTGCATCGGTGCCGCTTTGGATAATACCATTTTATCATGTGCGGTACGCGGTACTCGAATAGTTTACAAACTTAGCCGTTTCAGAAATTCTTCCACCCTTGGCACACAAGCCAATGATCATTTCCTTTTGTACATCAGATAAATTGTTCTATTTCCGCATTACGACGACAACTGCCCTGTTTTTCGCGTTCCCCGTACTAGCTTGGATACCCTTCACTCCTAGTCCTAGTACCTGTTATATGTAAGTGGTTATTGCACGTTGACGTCACACGTAGGTAGTGATCACATTAATGCGACTGGAACGTGTAAATTCCTTGCAGATTGTTACGTTCTATTGAAAATTTATTTCACTGCAAATGTTACTGAGCTCGTTTGCTAATCCTATTATGTTAATCAGTTTACAGTGAGTGTTGTTTAACATTACCTACAGAGATATACTTATTGATGTATGTCATAGAGAAATATTGTTATTCCGATTAATTGGAAGACCGCTTTCACCTCCTACTCAGTAATAATGCCGTTGGTTTATTTCTCACATCAGTTATGTCAGTTCCTCCTACTTGTATGGGTAATATTGTTGTTTATGTTTTGATTCTTTGTAGGTTTCCACTCCAGGAAAATGAGCCCATGGCTGATATGAAGGTTTTGCTGTTGATTGCATTACTAAAAATATCTAATCAATGCTGCTGTCATTATGCTTACCACAGTGAGAATCGTCTTATTAAGCAGAGAGTCTTATTCATGTGGGGGAATGAGGTCAAACGTTGCTGGCCTCTGATAACTTGGATTACGCACTTCTTGTTCCTGGAT
Organism: Schistocerca piceifrons; assembly: GCF_021461385.2. Lineage (NCBI taxonomy): Eukaryota > Metazoa > Arthropoda > Insecta > Orthoptera > Acrididae > Schistocerca > Schistocerca piceifrons. Next base: position 290,782,320 of record NC_060149.1, on the reverse strand, counting down.
GACGCATTAAACACAGGGTGCTATAACATGAAATATTTGACCGGGTATATAATAAATTTACTGTGTTCAAATTAAGTCCTTGTGTCTGTGTATGTCATTCATATACTGTTCGAAATAACCACTACGAAACAAAAAAGAATAACTTTACCGTGACACATAAACAAAACTGCGACCAAGGTAAAGACCGTCTGTTGTGGAACATCGCATCGTACTTCTGAACAACACAGGTACTGGAACATCGTATTTATCCGCCGACACCTGGCAAGTAACTGTCAATTAAAATGTCCCCTCCTGAACGGGAATATACGAGTACATAATGGATGAAACGATACATAATGGATGTACGGATGCAGACTGTAGATACATAGTTTAAATCATATGGAAGTTTGAGTCTGCTTGTGAAACGTACTCGCATAGCGTAATGGTAAGGCGACGGCCCTCGATAAGAGGGAAAACCGGGATCGAGTCCCGCAACGGCAAAAATATCATTATTGTCATTTCTTTATACAACTGATGGTTGCTCATATTCACAACTGCAAGTATATTTCATGCATTTAGCATGTTTGTGTCATCTGTGGCATGCTGCACGCAAGGAGGCCGAGGATTTGCTGCACAAGTCTGTACTTTTTGACGACCGCTCTCGTGAGATGAGGAGGGGTCACGAATAAAACACTGCAAGTTTAAACTGTTCCCAAGAGCACACAGCTGAGTTAATGTTAGTAAGTGTCGGAGATAATAACATTCGGTTGATTCCTGCCAACTGTGGGAATTTTACGATCATTTAATATTATAATTTCCACAAGATTATGTCTGATATTCCGTTTGATATTTCGCACATGATAAACGGTATGTTTAAATAATTTACGCCCATAAGCGTTGTGACATGTTCAAAGCGAAGTTGGAGCTATGTGCGATATTTTGCATACAATGCAAATCGTAATTATGTGTATTGGTAATATCCTTTCGGTCTCAATTCATTTTATTCATTCATTAAGCCAGGGATCATCTCACAATGAAATGGTATTCACTATTATAATCCAAAAAAATAAGTAGTTGTACTATACATAGAAACAAAATACGTATGTATGTTATATATGGATGTAAAAGGTGGTTGGCCATGGCCAAATTGAAGGACCCATCCAGGGCACTTGCCTGAAAAGATTCATAAAAACTGAAGAAAACCTAAAGAAGGATGGGCAGATAGAGGAAACTCTATCTCCCCGAATATGAAATCAATGTTTTAACAACTCCACTCGGATCATGTAGAGTTTGCATCAATTATCTGATACACTGCCTGACTAAAAAGTGAGGCACCCACAAGGACAAGACGAATCTGATGAAACTTCAGAGACTGAAAGTTTATACGATGTTATTACAGTGATTGCAATATCGTGTTAGATTTCAAACATCTTGCAGTATGAGTGCACCTATCAGTATGATGTCCCAACCCCTCTGACTTCGATGCATGCGTTAATGTGCTTGAAAAGCGTGTAATAATGCTGCTGTAATCTCTCCTGAGGCAAGCTGCCCCGCGAATGACATTGTTGGTTCCTCATAATGTGGATACTGGCACTGTGACAGAGTAGACGCCCAAGCTGGTCTTACAGATGGTCTATTAGGGACATATTTCGTTATTTTTCTAGCAACAGGAGAACCTCAACATTACATTGGCAGTTCAAATAGACACGTGTCATGTGAAGAGCAGCGCTGTCCTGTTTAAATACGGTACCACGACAGCGTCGCATGAGAGGTAACACATGAGGACGCAGGAAGATCGTGTCGTAGAGTTGTGCCATCAGAGTTCCTTCAATCAGCACCATCTGTAACCTGAAGTCATACCCAGTGGGTCTCCACGACATGATATCAGGAGTAGCACCGCTATGGTCCCTAAAATAATGGAAGACTGGGACCACTGTCACATACGAATGCGTCACAGATCTGGATACTGCACGATCAACCAGCCGTCGAAATACAGACCCACAGTGAGGCCCCTTTCAAATTCTGTCAACACCTGACCCCGCTGTCTTTCAACACTACGCATCATCTCCGTGTCCTTTACAATGATCCCTGAACATCTAACTCTTTTCGCGTCCAAGGCCTGGTAACAACAGTAAACACAAACAAAGCGTATGCTCTCTGGTGACCGTTCTGCCAGTCTCAGTGAACAGCAGCTTGTAACCTCCCCCTTCCTAATCGAACTACTGCATTGCGATATGTGATCGTATATGCCTAATGAAGTTTTACAGTGAGTAGGGCAATCGTTACCGAAGGAAAATAACACCAGTTAGTTGGAGGAAAGTGTATAACAGACCCTTCTGAAGAAAGAATCTATTGTAAATCTAATCTAAATACTGATTATAATTTTGAAATGGGTGGAACATACTGCAATCGCTCACGAAACACACGGTGGGAAAAGGGTACCACGTAATATTTACTATAAAAATTACTGATAATACACAGAAAACACTGATTGACTGAAAAGGGGATAATTAAACGGTCGCTAGCCCACTAGAGTAATGAGTCTCCAGAATCTTAGGAAAAGCAGTGGCAACGAAATCTAAGCAAATAATCACTGGCGTGGCACCAGAAGGTTATCGCTCTGTTGCACAGTTCACAAGAAAATAAATGAATCAGAAAATATTGAATTTGCAGTTACTTATTCTGAAATTACAAATTTTGAAAGTAAAGTTAAACGGAGTAACTGCTTAAATAAATGTAACTTAAACTTTGTCATGAAAAAGAAAAATAGTTTCAATAATCACAGTGTAACGTTATGCAAAATTTAGAAAGACGCAAGTAATTTACTTTTGATTATTGAAAGATTGAACTGAATTTACTTTGATCGAACAGGCGACTGATTTTACTTTTAATATAACAACAATAAAATACATTGCAAGCTAGCAAAAATCACTTCTAAGCTATATACAGAATAAATGAAATTGCGCACTCTTAATTTCTGCTGTATCTTTAGCTATTAGTTTTTCTAGTGAAATTTTACGTCACTTTAAGTGAATGAAGATAATACTTAAAATTGCAAATTATTGAAACCTCTGTTATGCAATAGAAGAATGAACAGTTACTGAGACAGAAAATTTAGACTGAAACTGGTCATTAGCAAACACACAAAACTGGCAGTAAATAGTCAATCAATTTTCATATTCCTACGGATCTCGGTAAATGAATCAAAAGGAAGTGACCCTGCATGGTAATAATGTCTGAGGACAATGACAATACAGGTGCTTTACAACTATTGTAGGTTATTATTCAGGTTAGCCATACTCTGTGAAAGAAATACTTCTGAGTAATGTCTATATCAGTTTATAATTTTTCACTTAACAGCTCTGCAGACGGCGAAGAATGTAGCCGACGACAATGCTAAGCTGCCGCTGATGCTGCTGCTGGATGAGAAACCCGAGTCACGGATACTTTTGGGACAGGCAATAGATGCAGTTGCAGCTTCCGCCACAGGTTCACTTCTACCGTGCTCTCAATACTCGGGCTTAACGAATTTGGTGCGTCTTCACTGGCGCGATCATAGCTGCACACTGCGTCTGCGGCAGCGCCCAACAAACACTTCTGAATTCTTTCATTACTCAAGCTACTTTCCTTACTCCCTGCTCGCAAGGCGACAGAGAGTCTTCATAGGCAAAGATAAACAATGGCACAGAATTATAATTACAATCAATAATACACAGTCATAAATAAACATTCTATTACATCGATTGCTTATTAAGTATAGTTTCTGTAATACAGATTACAGATTCAGAATCATAATTACAGTACAAGTTATCAACGGATATTAAACGGCAAAATTTTCGGATGGTGCAAAATGTATTTTATCTGCATTTCCGGTGTTATAAACTCTTATCATTTAGATACCTGCCAAAAGTGTGTACGTTTGTGAAGTTACATTGACATCCGACCAAGTCTTCTGGGTGCCACACTTTTTTGGTCAGACAGTCAGGCAGGCAAAAGTATCTGGACCACCTGAATTGGTTTTCCACTGATTTGCACGTAACGGAGTTGTCTTACGTGTCCTCTAAACTCTTTGCAGTACAATCATTTCACTATACAAACTGGATACCACAAGAGATCAATACAGAACACTGTTCTTTAAGGTATTCACTGAACATGTAAATCAACACCACAATATTGCAAATACGAGCAAACACGTCATTAGAGATGAGACAGCCCTTAACGTTTGTAAATTCAGTTCTGTTACAGTAACTGACATTTCAAATTCACTACCACATTTATTAAAACTTTAGTTAACTAACTCCGTCACTTAGGTCATGTTTTGTGCCAAACCAATTAAAATGATGCACACTTCTTAGCAACTCTCTTTAGTGAAGTGAACCAACCTAAAATTATTCATTCTTTTCGCATAAATGTGACTATAAAATTCTGAACCAAGATTTTCTATTTTCGATTATGCAACTATTCCTTTATACGTTTTATATACTCATCTATACCCGCATTTTTGATCATGGCTTCAAATTATGCAAACTGGCTTTCTGCAAAAGCAGATGCCAATTAAGTAACGTTACCATCACTGTGTCGAAGTTTCATGAGACTTGCGTTAACAGTATTTAAGTTCTCAACACTTCCACGCACGGCATCTCCAAAACAAGCGGATCTGATAAAACCTAGCAGAATACCTATTATGTCGCTTTCAATGAACTTACGTTCTTCATAACTCCGTTCGTGGAATTCAAAGTCAGATAGACAATCTGCATTTCCTTGCCAAACGAAATGCGCCCCTTTCTCTCGGCATATAATTTATTTTTCATCGATTGGTGTGACATCACAGACAAGATGATGCCATTTTGTAAGTGTACCGCTCGGAATTGATCTTTGTCAATGGTTAGCCGGATAGCACCTGAGAAACGGCGAGCTAAGTTGCGCACGAGTGATGCTTTGTATTTCCGTGATGATCTATGGACAAAAGCTCCTCCAACTCCAGAAACTTTATTATATTCAAACCGCAAAAACTTTCACGAATTCTGCAGGAAACCGATGTTAAATACATTAGTCCGTAATTTGGCGCCTCAGGTATTTTACTATTCTCATCTCAAGAAGTCATCTGGGCTTTCTTCCACTCACTTTATACTCGTCTCTGCGCGTGAGATTTGTGATAAATGCAGTATAAGTAAAGTGTTAATGCCGAGGTATGTGTCCATACTAAGTATGTGTCCAGCACATGTAAACATATGTGCTATTGTGTACCGTATTTGTATCCTGTGAACAATACGTATGTGGACATGGCCTTTTGGACAAGATGCTTTGTGTTTTTAAATATTTTAGCGTTGACAAATGTTTATAATGTGCTTGTGCATGAGGTCACCGAAAAAGGAACGTTTTACTACAAAAAAAAATTTAAGATATGGAGATGACAGCTAAGACTGTTGAAACCGGTTGTCTTGGATAAAAAATATTTTCTGCCATCTTGGTTACTGAATGGATTTTAACAATTAAAACAGATCGTCGTTAAGTACTCTCAGGCTGAGAAAATTTAATCGGCATGTTAGTACTATCTTCTCTTTCTTAAAACCTAAATTTAAAACATCGGCTTCCTTGTTGCTGTTTTCTATTGCCAGTCCAAACTGGTCAACGAGTGACTGGGTAAAAGCCTTCGACCCACTTAGCGAATCTACATAGGACAAGAATTTTCTAGCGTGCTCGGTAACATCTTTTGCTGAGGAACGATGATGGAACTTGTTGAATACTTCACACTTTCATCTATTTACAGACGCACGAATTTCTACTATCCTTTAGCTGTCATCATTTGCGCGTCCATTTCCCAACCAAGACTGCAACAGTCTCTTCTTCCTCAGTGTGTGAAACCTTATGGGACTTAGTTGCTAAGGTCATCAGTCTCTTCCTCAGTATTTTACGAATTTTGTTGTTAAATAACAGTGGGTATGATGCATTCTTAATTCACTTATTCGGCATATTCTTCTACAGATATGCAATCCGTTTAAACGCTGCCCATGATTCTTCTGAGTCCTTCATATTGGAACTACATGACGTCCTTTCTTTGTCTATGTGGGATTCTAGCAATTGCTTATCTGCTCTTCGTAGCAACAAAACGCTCCTAGGATTCTTGGCGGGTTTATTAACTTTAGTAACCATCATCGCTATGATGACATCATCATCACTTATCTCTGTCACTATAATGACATTGTCGCTAAGGTCAGAACTGTCCCTAGCTACAAGATCTATAGTATTTTCATTGTTTCTGGGCTGCAGAACTAGCAGCTCTACGCAGTTTTCGGAAAAGTGTTCAAAAGTACTTCGCAAGACTACCTGTCTATATCACCAGCAACTTAAATGTAATAAGTATAATAAGAGACGTTTCTTGACCGGTATACAAAATGAATAACTATTGGCTAAGATAACCCGAGAGCTACTCGATAAGGCGTGGTGTGGGCGTGGCGAGGGCGTGGTCTGGCCGGCGCCACGGTTCGCTCTCTCCTTCAGCTTGCTGCTGTCCTAACACCGCCGGGCGAGATCGGTTCCTAAACACCTCGCCGGCAGATATAAAGTTAAAATTATCACCTCGAAAAAATAATTGTATGTAGTTAATATTTTGTTCGTGTGTCTCATAAACCGTGACTGTAGATATACTAACAAAAAATTAAACATGTAACTATTATTTCGAGATGAACTGACAGCTGTTCGCGATCGATTGAGCCCGGTCGGTGTAGGAGAGCAGAACATCTGAGGAGAGAGCGATCCGAGGCGCCGCCCAGACCACGCCCTCACCACGCCTTATTGACCGCCCTTAGCCAATAGCAATTCATTCTGCATACCTGTCAAAAGCATCTATTCTTATCTTTATTTCAGTTATGTTCTGATATGTATCATCGTTTTTCGGTACTTTACAGGCTTCTCTGCCCTTTATTAGACAAAATTTTCCTCTAAATTTCAAGAAGTTTGTTTAATTTATAATTCTGGGAAATCAATATAAAAATTACGGCTGTATACCTTTGCGACAGCTGTTGAACCATCCAGATACAAATCAATGAGAACTTCCTTCTGTTCATGGAAATCATACCGCTAACGTTTCCCTTTGACTCAACGGATTAAAAATATAGTTTCGTAAATACGACTGTTGTTACTGAAAAGTGGCAGACAATTTTAAGGAAGAGTATTGTATTGAATGGGATTACACATTGTTTGAAGGACAATGAAACTAAAATACCATATTATCAGTCGACACGTACACAAACGAAGAACATCAGTGGAAGGAGGTTCTACTGTATTAAACAGACTGGCCTTGTATCAGGGACAATGGAAACTCCAATCTCCCATCCGACCATTCTGATTTAGATTTTCCCTTTTTTGTTAAATCACTTCCGGTAAATGCTGGTGTGGTTCCTACTATGAAGCTACTGCCTACTACACGGGCAGTCATTGCGAAAATAGATATTTAATACTGGATGTTCTTGTATACACAAAATACGTATTTTGGATCTTTAACTGTAGTACTATGAATGTCCACAATCTTTGTAAAAGTGATGCATGGTTGAATAAAACTATTACTACTGATATCCTTCGCCAACTACTCGGCGACCCCCTATTCACGGTCACTCTACACTAAGCATTGAAATGCATGAAGTTAAATGGAGTTACTGGTTAAATAAATGTAACTAAAACTTTGTCATGAAAATAAAAATACTTTCAGTAACCTCAGTGAAACGTTATGCAAAATTTAGAAAGAAGCAAGCAAATTACTTCTGAATACTGAAAGATTGAATTGAATTTACTTTGGTCGAACAGGCAACTGATTTTACTTTTCATATAACAACAATAATTTACATATCAAGCTAGCAGAAGTCACTTGCAAAGCTAAACAGCGAATAAATGAAATTGAGCACTCTTAATTTGTGCTGTATCTTTAGTTATTAGTTTTTCTAGCGAAATTTTACATCACTTTAAGAGAATGAGAATCATATTTATTATTGCAAATTGTTTAATTTTTCGTTATGGAATACAAGAATGAACAGTTTCTGAGACAGTAAATTTAGACTGAAACTGTTCATTAGCAAACACACAAATCTGGCAGTAAATAGTCAATCAATTTTCATATTCTTACAGCACTTGGTGATTGCATGGAAACGAAAGGGACCCTGCTTGGTAATAATGTCGGAGGACAATGACAACACAGGTGCCCTACAAGTTTCATCCGTTGTAGGTCATTATTCAGGTTAGCCATACTCTGTGAAAGAAATGCTGCTGGGTAAAGCCTGTATCAGTTTATAATTTTTCACTTAACAGCGGTGCGGACGACGAAGAATGTAGCCGACGACAATGCTAAGCTGCCGCTGGTGATGCTGATGGTTGAGAAACCCGAGCCACCGATACCTATGGGACAGGCAATAAATAGAGTTGCAGCTTCCACCGCCGATTCACTTCTACCGTTCTCTCAGTACTCGGGGTTAACCAATTTGTTGCGCATACACTGGCGCGATCATAGCTGCACACTGCGTCTGCATCAGCGCCCAACAAACACTTCCGCATTCTTTCATTACTCAAGCTACTCTGCTTCCTCTCTGTTCGCAAGGTGACAGAGAGTCTCCATAGGCAAAGATAAACAACGGCACAGCTACTGCCATTTCGTCGTTGCCATCGATACATTTAAATATAGTTCCCTTGGCTATTACCCAGCAATTAACAAGAATTTTCATTAGAATCAGTAATACACAGTCAGAAACAAATATACTATAACATCAATTGCTTATTAATTATAGTTTCTGTAATACAGCTTACAGGTTCAGAATCATAATTACAGTACAAGTTATCAACGGATATTTAACGGCAAAACTTTCGGATGGTGCAGATTGTATTTTATCTGCATTTCCGGTGTTACAAACTCTTATCATTTAGATACCTGCCAAAAGTGTGTACGTTTGTGAAGTTACATTGACATCCGACCAAGTCTTCTGGGTGCTACTCATTTTTAGTCAGGCAGTGAGGCAGGCAAAAGTATCTGGACGACCTGAATTGCGTTTCCGCTGATTTGCGTGCCACCCACATAACAGAGTTGTCTTACGGGTCCTCTAAACTCTTTGCAGTACAGTCATTTCACTATACAAACTGGATACCACAAGAGATCAATACAGAACACTGTTCTTTAAGGTAATCAATGAACATGTAAATCAACACCACAATATTGCAAATACAAGGAAACACATCTTTAGAGATGAGAAAGTCCGTAACGTTCGTAAATTCAATATTGTTACAGTACCTGACATTTCAAATTCACTACCGTACTCATTAGAACTTGAGTTAACTAAATCTGTGTCGGCCACGGTGGTCTAGCGGTTCTAGGCGCTCAGTCCGGAACCGCGCGACTGCTATGGTCGCAGGTTCGAATCCTGCCTCGGGCATGGATGTGTGTGATGTCTTTAGGTTAGTTAGGTTTAAGTAGTTCTAAGTTCTAGGGGACTGATGACCACAGATGTTAAGTCCCATAGTGCTCAGAGCCATTTGAACCATTTGAACTAAATCTGCCACTTATGTCATGTTTTGTGCCGAATTATTGAAAATGATCCACACTTCTTAGCAACTCTCTTCACTGAAGTGCACCAACCTAAAATTATGTCTTCTTTACGTAAAAGTGTGACCATAAAATTCTGAACCAAGGTTTTCTGTTTTAGAGTACGGTGCTATTCCTTTACATATTTTATATATTCATCTGTATCTTCATTTTTGGTCATAGTTTCCAATTATGTAAACTGGTTTTCTGCAAGAGCTGTTGCCACTTAAGTAACGTTGCCATCACTGTGTCGAAGTTTCATGACACTTGCGTTAACAGGATTTAAATTCTCAACACTTCCACGCACGACATCTGCAAAACAAGCAGATCTAATAATACATAGCCGGATACCTATTGTGTCACTTTCAATCAGCTTATGTTCTTCGTAATTTTCTTGTCTTGATCCCCCGTGGTAGTCCGTTGACGTCCAGGGCAACGGCGACGGTTGACGTGGCCTTCCTCCGCCATCTTCTTCACCCAGAGATGTACCGCAACTAATTTAATAAATTAGTTGCTTGTGAGTATCGTTTAGAGTATCGTGTAAATGTATTTTGTCTCTAAAAATTATGTTTAGTGATAATAATGACACCGTTTTCAGAGATTGAAGGTAAAATTTAGGTTCAAATTGTGATGCAAGTTATGTTGCTCTGGATATCGTATATTAGTCACTTGTGTTACCCCACATATCACACCAGGGAAGACTTTAACAGTGCTTCAAAAAGGTGGTAGGATAGGGGAGAAGGTAAATCGGTGAATTTGTATTCCCTTATTATCGGGTTCGATACCTACAGCTGTTACAAATTTCAGTTCGTTGTAAATAAAGAATTATTAGCTTAAAAGCACAACATATATTGTAAAGTTCAAAGTACTCGTAGTATTTTAAACATCTGAGTATATAGCTTCCAATACTCGTTGAAGGATGGCTAGGACAAACGGTCTCCCTTGATTTCTCTATTATAAATATACCTTAGTTTGAAGAAAAATATAAAATTTTGTTGTTAATTGTTCGAACCTGCGACTGTAGCGGTCGCGCGGTTCCAGACTGTACCGTTTAGAACCGCTCGGTCACTCCGACCGCCCCACTAAGTCAACTGCGTATATTCAGTTGAGAAGGAACAGTGGTAAACAGTCTTCAGTACATCCGTTTACTGAAACTGGTGTTCTTTAAGTTAGAATTTCTGGTTGGCGACCAAGCGTAAAGCCTCTTAGTCAGATGTGAGTTTTGCGACGTTGATATATGATTCTACATTGTTGAAGTGGCTACTGTAGTTAGAGAAAATCGGCGAAATATGGACTTGGACCATGTACAATGAGTTTATTGCAAAAGAAAACAGTAGATATTCTGACATATTTTCTGCTTGCTCTAATCGAAATAGATGACGCTGACAAAGTCATCTTCAGACAATGATCGTGACATTTAACAGAAGACATTAACATCTTCTGGCTTTGAAAGCGGGGTTTACCTTCAGTTTTAGCATTTTACACCCGTCGTTGCTAATCGCAAGTAAATTAAGTAATGCAACGCAATTTCTGCTATGAAATAACATTTTCATCAGTTAATTTAATTTTAATGTACTTTGGAGATGTCCGGTATTAACTTGAAAATTATTACCTACACCTGGAAAGAACTAAATAACTACTCGTTACGGTCCACTTGCCACAGACCGCCGGAACCATTTGCTGCGAACTAAATATTTATCTGTTTTTGGGCAACTACTTCTAAAGATGACCATAAAACGTTAAACATCTGCTTCAAGCACGCGTGTAGCAGCAGCAGCAACAGAATGAAGAAGTTAATAGCGGTAATATCAGTAATAAGAAAGATTTGGTAACTTCATAGTTTCCAGTTATATTCCTCGATCAAAGAAGTTTCCTGAAATAATGAAAATTTCACAATGGCTTCGCCCCGAGAATATTACGGCTAAAAGCGTCTTTACATCCCGCTGACATGAGACTATCATAATTCCCGTGTCAAAACTCTGTTGATTATTAATCAGTTCATGGAGAACTGAATATGCTCCATCGCGTCTAATTTGTAAGCCATCATACGTTACTACACAGTGATGAAAATAGTGTATGTGGGCTTCAGTGGTCTGGTGATTTGAACCTGGTTTCTTATTTGCGAGGTAAGAGTGCGATTCCCACATGTGGCGTGTATTTTAAACACCCACGGACAGATCTCCATCACCTCTAATAATGCCAAGTGAAGAATGTCAGGATGACCGTAGTTCAGAGTCAGCATTATAACCATCATACCCCTTCGCTACCAAAAGGAACTGAGCCGATTTAGGTTGTTCCATAGCAGAGGCAGAAGTCGCGGCAAGCAGAAACTCTGTCGCCAGTGAGGTTCCTTACACTAGAAACTCTATTTATTTAATGAGCCAATGGCCATTTCATGTCACAGGGCTGTTATTTTATTTGAAGTTGAGACAGTGAAAAATTTTATGTTGGACTACGATTCGAATTCGGATCTTCTCTTACTAGGTATCTGACACACACAGAACGATATAGTTCGATCAACTCGTTGTTTCCCCAAGGCCGCCATCTCCTCTAGGTCTCCACGAAAGGCTCATATGTGGGTCCGAATCCTGGTCCAGCACAAAAATATCCACGGTTTCATTTCAAGGCCTACCGTTTGCGCATCGAACTACTAGTGATAAATAATATACATTTTAATGTCTCTTCATATATTGTCAACAATAGCTATAGGTGACGTTATTTATAACCAAACATGCACACATCCCACTACTGGTGAGCAAAAATTCGTGGTTAGAAGCCAACGGCAGTAGGTACCAGGTTCCCGATCAGGCAAGAAAAATTGTATCCTCATTTCAAACATCTCGCTGCTGGGGAAAAAATTCGATATCTAACGTCTGATTTTACTTAGTTAACAATCTGATTGCGTGCTGGGTACGAATCCGCTTTTATAAAACTTTAGATCATGACACTTGGTTTTAAAGCGGTGCAAAATTTGTGACCTGAAATTACATTCAACATTTTCGTGATTAGTTAACAGGGAGATAAGGGACTTGACAGGATTCCAGGCAGAGCACAAAAAATTTCCAGTTCAGATTTGCTAACTGATACTGCTAAAAACATAGATATTTCACGACTCTTTAGGCTTAGTCACCAATGACGAACGTTTCTTTCATCGAGTCTCGGTGAGGCTCAAAAGCTTTGGTAAGTTACAATGGCTACAGGTGCTTGTTTCAGTCTATATCCAGAACAAAAAAGTTCATCATGTCGTTTCAAGTTCAGAAAAGCGCACAAATAATAGCTAAATCAAGAGTACAGAGAAATTACTAGTGATACGATGTTAATATTGAGGTCCCCATAGAGCGCTTGCCGCTGTTAATTGCGCTCCTTCTAACGAGTTAAATCAACAACCAGTTTATGACCAACCACTCGGATCAGGAACGACGTTTCTCAAGAGTGGGAAAACCTTTTGAAGACCAAAAATACTTCGAACTGTCATAGAACTTTAGAAATCCGGACATCGTCTCAAAATTCGTGTTCATAAAAATATTTAATATTGCCTAAAGATTGCTGGAATGACTTACGTGATAGAGCTAGTTAACTCAAATTCTAATCAGTGTGGTAGTGATTTTGAAATGACACCTACTGCAATAAAATTGAGTGTCCAAACGTTAAGGACTGTCCAGTCGTACTAATTTACATCTGGATTGATTACCTTAAGGAACAGGGATGTCTTGTGGTATCCATTCTGTACAGTCATACGACGATACTGCAAAGAGAATAGAGGACTTCCAAGACAGCTACGTTATCTGGACCGCATGCAAATCAGCCGAATCGCAATTCACGTCATTCGAATACTTTCGGGTATGATGGTACTCGTCACGGGAAAAAATTGGGCAACTGCGGAATGCATCCAAAATAACGTAACTGTGTCGCAGGTCCTCTAAACACCGAAACCTTTTGGAGTACAGTGGTTCGACAACGTACAATGGTTACCACATGAGTCCGCTAGAGAACACTACTTATTGTCGCAGCTGTTGCTGTGTATGGAAAGGGGGCGTCGTCGAGATTACAATATGACTTAGCCAACATTTCTATTTGGTGACATGAATAACAGCTTGTTCTAAATATAGGGAACTGTAAGTAAATGTAGATCAGTGGGAAAGATTATAATATAATTTTCGAATGGATTAGTGGTGTGCTGCTTGACACAATCACGTCGATTAAACATCTACGTGTAATGTTGCTAAGTGATATTAAATGGAACGAACGACTGAGGACGTAGTTGGGAAGGTGAATGGTCGACTTCGGCCAACCGGAAAATTTGAAGAATGTGTTTAGGAGACTGCATACAGAAGTCTACTGTAACGCATAACCCACCATATCAGATAAAGGAAGACATCGAAATATTGAGAGGCAGGATGCTGAACTTGTTACGGGTAGGTTTTAACATTATGCGAGTTTCATGGAGAAGTTTAATGAACTCAAATGATAATTCCTGGAAGAAAGGCGACATTCTTTTCACGAAACACCACTGACAAACTTTAGAGAACCGGCGCTTGAAGCTGACTGCGGAACTATTCTGTCGCCAACATACAGTTCGCGTAGTCGTCACGAAGACAAGATATGAGAAATTGTAGTCGGTACGGGTTCAAACACAGGAATTTTTCACTCGCTCTATTTGCGGGTCGATCAGAAAAGGAGAATACTAGTAGTGGTTCATTCTAAATTCAACTGCACAAAAAGCGTGCCATCTCTGAATTCCAGTGTGCCGACTGCACCTGATTTATACAACCAACATAGCATAGCTGAATCACAGGTCCTATGAACACTCTGCAGTACAGTCATTTGATTATACACAATGCGTTCCACAAGAGACTACTAGAGAACACTGCTCTTTATGGCTGTCAGTCCAGATGTAAACTAATACCGTCATACAACAAATATTGCAAAACATGCTACTAGATATGAGACAGTCCGTACTGCTTTTAAATTAAACTTCATTATAATAAGTGACATTCCAGAAGTTTGTCACACTCATTAAATGGCATGACTGTTAACCAAACAAAGCTTGTTTGTCTGATCGATGTACGACCAGGTATAAACAGACATAAAATATCGAAATGTTCACTAGTATCAGTTTTCAAGGCCATATGTCCGAACCTGGAAATAAATGAGGACATGTTTAGCACTACACTGGGAGCCCCATGAAGCTTACACTAACCCTGAGAAGTAACCAATGGAAGGTCTGTAATAAAATGCAATGCACTAGTGTGAAATGCCATGAAAAAAGTTTTGGTGATGGAAAGGCAGTAGATCCAGTAATATGAATTCTTAACTAAATGCACGCAGATGTCAGATATCAAATATGTTCGTCAACCGTGTGATATTGGAACTTGAAACTACGACACAAATGAATTTTTCCTGTCAGGGTTTCGAACTCTACACCTTCAGCTATTGTCTTGTAGCTAGGAATAGACATGAAATATTAATAGTTTCTTCACCAGTAGCGAGATGCGCGCATGTTCAGTTAGAGGTAACGCAACGACTCCATCCTCACGCATATCGTCGCTGTTGACCACACATGAAGAGGTGTCAACTATCAAATTCTCTTTTACTTGTACTTAGGGTCGGGCCGTTCGTAGATGCCTGGAGGAGCATCGCATCGTGAAGAAACAACAAAAAGAAGGGACAGTATCATCTCGAAGGGTACAAACCTAGAGAAAAATTGGAATCGGAGTTCGAACCCCAGTCCAGTGCCAGTCTTTACAGAATCTCAAGGTCACTTGAAATAAGAAATGAAGGTCCTTTGATCTTACATGCCGAGTTTGTCCATGAACTAAAATAACATTACTAGTGTAAGAATGCTTAATGGAGACAGGGTTTCTGGATGTAGGCACTTCCACCTCTAACAGTCAAAACTAATCCAACACTATTTCAGTCAGTAGAGAATGGACGTGTTTATTGTAATTTAGAACCACGGCACAGTCCTGCATTCATTACTTGGCGTAACTACAGGTGAGGAGGGTATGTTTGTGGCCGCTAAACACCGGTACCCCCCAGCGGGAATACAACCCACACCTAATCCATTACAAGCTATCCTCAGTCCAACCAACCATTGAATTTCACATATGTTATCGTAATGTTTTAGTCATAATGGGGTATGCAGCACACGGTACAAAAAATATTGACTTCTACTTGAGCTGTTGCTATCAACAACCTATTTATAGTCTAGTACTCATCGTCGTGCAGTGTGAATGCAAAGCCATGACATCAAATACATCCTTTTCCTATCTTTTTTAAGCCATATTCCGTCTGCCTACGATAAGCATCATTTTGACAGGTCAGAGACAGTTTCGATCATTTTGTAACTAGTCAGGAGTAGAAAAACCTTGCGGAAACATGTTTGTCAGAGGACTCGTGGATGTCCGTCATGGTAAGAGCGTTTGCAGCGTCATCAGGCAGTGGCCGCTTGATATAGACCGACGTCCGGATCGCAACGCATCGGACATAGAGCCTATAATCTCCAACGAACTTTCCTGCTCTCCAGTTAGCAAGTATAACTCTATGTACCGTTACGTATGATATAATACTATGTTTAGGCATGCTACCTGGCGATTTTGTTTGACATGTTGCTATAAGGGTATTTAACTATGGTTCAAATGGCTCTGAGCACTACGCTACCTAACTTCTGAGGTCATCAGTCGCCTAGAACGCAGAACTAATTAAACCTAACTAACCTAAGGACATCACACACATCCATGCCCGAGGCAGGATTCGAACCTGCGACCGTAGCGGTCGCTCGGTTCCAGACTGTAGCGCCTAGAACCGCACGGCCACTCCGGCCGGCATTTAACTATGGTCTTATTCTGTAATGAGTAACGTCTGACATTTGTGACATTTCATTCTGTCTGTGTTTCATGAAAAAATGAAAGCAAAGGAGGCATTTCGAAATATCTGTGCCCTATGTGGTGTGAGTGCTGTCGAGAGAGTCAAGTTGTATCGTTTCAAATAAATTTAGTAAGACAAGCCTTGGTGAAGGATGTTTCTGCGATTTACTACATCGTCAATGGCAGTGTATCCGATAATTGGCAAGTGTGACGACCAATTAACCTTTGAGTGACATTTGCCCTCAGTAGCAATATTGAGGTTAAAAGAAAGGAAGGAGAATTGCGGTTCAACGCCTCGTCGAAAACGAGATTATACGCAAAGCAGAATCTCGAACTGGAAAGGATGGGGAAGGGAGCCATCTGTGTCCTTTCGAAGGATTAATCCTAACATTTGCCGTAATAGATTTAGGAAGATCTCCATAAACCTAAATCTGTGCGACCTGATGGAGATTTGAAGTACCGTTTGGTAACTTCATAAGCTGAAGTAGTGGTTAAGCCTTAACAAATATTTTCTCAAACGATGGCCTGTATACGTCCACAAAATGTATTGTTATTGATATGCATCTGGTGGCACAAACAAGGTGTTTACAGTTACAAATCACAGGGTGACGTGTTTGGGATGCATTATTAAAACAAACGTACTTTCAATGCCTCATGTTATTTCCACGACATTTCAAGCTCCAATTTTCTCCTTCCAATGTAAACAATTTTTGTTGCCACCACCGTAGAAAGGACGCTATTACAACTGTAATAACATAAGAGAAATTAGGACTTGCACATAAAAATATTGGTGTTCGCTTTTCTCGAGTTTCGTGCATGAGTAGAATGGTCTTGCAACTGAAGCGATTATGTGAACCCTTTATGAACACTTAACTATAAATTACAGAGTAGTCGTATCTCATTGCAATGTAAATGAAATGCCTCAGCAGAACGTAATTTCCGTCGTGCAAAACTAATTTTTTCAGAGACATTGAGTGCTCTTTGTAAGTGCTCAAAATGCTAATGATATATTACGAATATATAATTATATGGTAAGGCTGCCACCAAAAGTGTTTACTTTTACAATCCGTTTAGTTATCTTGGTAGAACACATATTTTCGTAAGGCGAGATCTACTGCAGAACGCTTGGAAGAAAGAATAATTTCCTGCACCGTGCGATTGGTAGCTAGCTGAAATATTTTGTGATACCTATGTTTATCACGAGTGTATCCATTAACATATTTTTCGTTAAATATTTGAAAGAAACGTGAAAAATAGTTGTGGCTGCTCATGTTGTAGCAAAAAAGCTCTAGATGCGTTAGTTTCTACTAAAGACTTGGGTAGGGCAGATGAAACGTGTGATGCTTCAAGGGGTGAACGTCGCTTTGGGGCCTGGGCCTGTACTAGGCGCAGCTCGCGAGCCACAGGCCAACCAGGCTGGACAGCTGATGGGCTGTCCGGCCAGCTACAGCCTGGTACCGAGGCGAGACAGAGGCGGTGGTGGGCCGTCATGGCTGCAACCCGTTGTTTTGCGCTTGCCGTTCCTTTTGACATGTTTACTTCCTCTCCTGCCATCAGTGTAAGAGCAGCCAGCAGAAATACACATCATTCTGTTGCAACTCGAGATAGAGCCGTCGCACTTATTGAAGAAGGTGGATGTTTTATCAGAGAAGCTGGCAGAAGGCATAGTACGCCCCATACCACTGAGAGGAGATGGTGAAGGAACTACTTCGAAAGAGGCACTACCAACGGAATTCCTGGCTCAGGCAGGAAGAGAGTGAGCTCACAGCATGACCACAGGGAGCTAGTGTGTAAGAGGAGAGAAAATCCCTTTCTGAATGTAAATCAGTTGCAGCAAGAGACCAACTTCCCCGGCTTCAGTGACCCGATTCGGCAACGGCTGAGGGACGCTGAACTGCACGCACCATGACTTCAGGGAAGACAATGTTTTATACCGGGTGGCACTTGCGGAGCTCCTTCTGGGTGTGTAACGACCGTCCAAGAGTCGTTTATATGCCACAAGGGACTCGCCAACGACGCGAATATATAACCACGACGAGAAGAAGTGGGCGACTATCTGTTTCCTGTTGGGAATGAATTTCTCCGAGATGAGCAGTAATTTTTCACAGGGTAGAAGGAACTTTCGTCAGCAAGCAGTACGCACACCTATTGGAAAATGTGATTCTTCCGTCAGCGCGAATGTTGTACATAGAAGTTGACTTCACATTGCAAGAGCACAATTCTTCCATTCACAATTCCCCATTCTTTCAGCAACAGCTCTCCACGATTTGCGTCAACGTCATGGATTGGCCGCCACAGGATGCTGATATGAACCCTGTGGAAAACATGTGGGCTGAGGCCGCCAAAAATTAACAGTGAACTGGCCACGAAACAAACCAACTAATATGACGCTCTTTGGGACTGCGTTCTTGAAGCCCAAGATAAAGTTGCATTTTCAGGCTCTTACGTCCTATGGCTTAAAGGTTCTACGGAAAGGCGCATGATAAAAGCACAAAATAATGTGGGGTTTTGGATAAATACTAGAGCCCCTAAAACGTTTTGTTATGTCGTCTTTTTCTCCATTTTTTTCTGAATGAGAGCCAGTAGAAGATCTTTTGGCAACAGATACAATGAAATTGGAGTCAATTTTCCTTTTAGTTGCTTTCTTAATTGAGATGAGTTCCTTTTGAACATTCAGTTTCTTAAACATTCTATTTTTATTTCGTTTATGCTCTGTCTAATGCTTACATAGTAATCAGTTTAGATGGACGCCTTAAAAGTATTTCAAATACGTCTCTCTCTTCTCCTTCATCCATTAACATATCCTCCGCCTTCCAAAAATTATGCAAACGATTTCGTCTTACATTTATTCATATTTAATTTTTCCTCCATTCTCTCTCTGACTCTCTCTTTTGCCTGTCTTACATCATCACATCAATTGCCCTTCTACTCCATTCTCCCAAAACGTTATAAACAAATCGAGCGGTTTCCATTGAAACTATACATTCTCTTTTAATTTCTACATCTACATCTACGTGATTACTCTGCTCTCACAATAAAGTGCCTGGCAGAGGGATCAATGAACCACCTTCATTCTGTCTCTCTACCGTTCCACTCTCGAACGGCACGCGGGAAAACGAGCACTTAAAGTTTTCTGTGCGTGCCCTGATTTCTCTTATTTCATCGTAATGATTATTTCTCCCTATGTAGGTGGGTGCCAACGGAATGTTTTCGCAATCGGAGGAGAAAAATTGTGATTGAAATTTCATGAGAAGATCCCCTCGCAACGAAAAACGACTTTGTTTTAATGATTGCCACTCCAATTCACGTATCATGTCTGTGACACTATCTCCCCTATTTCGCGATAATACAAAACGAGCTGCTGTACTTTTTCGATTTCCACTTGACGTGGATCCCACACCGCACAGCAATACTCCAGAATAGGGCGGACAAGCGCTATGTAAGCAGTCTCTTTGGTAGACCTGTTGCACCTTCTAAGTGTTCTGTCAATGAATCGCAGTATTTGGTTTGCTCTACCTTCAATATTATCTTTGTGATCGTTCCAATTTAGGTTATTTGTAATCATCTGCAAACAATTTAAAACGGCAACTCATATTGTCTCCTATGTCGTTAATATACACTACTGGCCATTAAACTGCTACACCACGAAGATGACGTGCTACAGACGCGAAATTTAACCGACAGGAAGAAGATGCTGTGATATGCAAATGATTAGCTTTTCGGAGCATACACACAACGTTGGCGCTGGTGGCGACACCTACAACGTGCTGACATGAGGAAAGTATCCGATCGATTTCTCATACACAAACAGCAGTTGACCGGCGTTGCCTGGTGAAACGTTATTGTGATGCCTCGTGTAAGGAGGAGAAATGCGTACCATCACTTTTCCGACTTTGATAAAAGTCGGATTGTAGACTACCGCGAATGCGGTTTATCGTATCGCGACATTGCTGCTCGCGTTGGTCGAGACCCAATGACTGTTAGCAGAATATGGAATCGGTGGGTTCAGGAGGGTAATACGGAACGCCGTGCTGGATCCCAATGGCCTCGTATCACTAGCAGTCGAGATAGGCATCTTATCCGCATGGCTGTAACGGATCGTGCAGCCACGTCTCGATCCCAGAGTCAACAGTTAGGGACGTTTGCAAGACAACAACCACCTGCAAGAACAGTTCGACAACGTTTGCAGCAGCATGGACTATCAGCTTGGAGACTATGGGTGCGGTTACCCTTGACGCTGCATCACTGACATGACCGCCTGCGGTGGTGTTCTCAACGACGAATCTGGGTGCGCGAATGGCAAAACGTCATTTTTTTCGGATGAATCCAGGTTCTATTTACAGCATCATGATGGTCGCATCCGTGTTTGGCGACATCACGGTGAACGCACATTGGAAGCGTGTATTCGTCATCGCCATACTGGCGTATCACGCGGCGTGATGGTATGGGGTGCCATTGCTTACACGTCTCAGTCACCTCTTGTTCGCATTGACGGCACTTCGAACAGTGGTCGTTACATTTCAGATGTGTTACGACCCGTGGCTCTACCCTTCATTCGATCCCTCCGAAAACCTACATTTCAGCAGGATAATGCACGAACGCATGTTGCAGGTCCTGTACGGGCCTTTCTGAATACAGAAAATATTCTACTGCTGCCCTGGCCAGCACATTTTCCAGATCTCTCACCAATTGAAAACGTCTGGTGAATGTTGGCTGAGCAACTGGCTCGTCACAATACGCCAGTCACTACTCTTGATGAACTGTGGTATCGTGGTGAAGCTGCATGGGCAGCTGTACCTGTACACGCCATCCAAGCTCTGTTTGACTCAATGCCCAGGCGTATCAAGGCCGTTATTACGGCCAGAGGTAGTTGTTCTGGGTGCTGATTTCTCAGGATCTATGCAATCAAATTGCGTGAAAATGTAATTACATGTCAGTTCTAGTATAATATATTTGTCCAATGAATACCCGTTTATCATCTTCATTTCTCCTTGGTGTAGCAATTTTAATGGCCAGTAGTGTAGATCAGGAACAACAGAGGATCTATAACACTTCCTTGGGAAACGCCGGCTATTACTTCTGTTTTACTCGATGACTTTCCGTCTATTACTACGAACTGTGACCTTTCTGACAGGAAATCACGAACCCAGTCGCACAACTGAGTCAATACTCCGTAGGCACGCAGTTTGGTTAGAAGACGCTTGTTGAGGGACGGTGTCGAAAGCCTTCTGGAAATCTAAAAATATGGAATCAATTTGACATCCCCTGTCTATAGCACTTATTACTTCATGAGTATAAAGACCTAGTTCTGTTTCACAAGAACGATATTTTCTGAATCCGTGCTGACTATGTGTCAATAAATCGTTTTCTTCGAGGTACTTCATAATGTTCGAATACAGTATATGTTCTAAAACCCTACTGCAAATCGACTTTACTGATGTAGGCCTGTAATTCAGTGGATTACTCCTACTTCCTTTTTTGGGTGTTGATGTGACTTGAGCATTTTTCCAGTGTTTAGGTACGGATCTTTCCGTGAGCGAGTGGTTGTATATAATTGCTAAATATGGAGCTATTTTATCAGCACACTCTGAGAATAACCTGACTGGTATGCAATCTGGACCGGAGGCCTTGCCTTTATTAAGTGATTTAAGCTACTTTGTTACACCGAGGATATCTATTTCTATGTTTCTCATATTGGCAGTTGTTCATGATTGGAGTTCGGGAATATTTACTTCGTCTTCTATGATGAAGGATGTTCGGAAAACCGTGTTTAATAACCGTGCATCAGTGGGACTGTCATCAGTGACTTCACCGTTGTCATCGCACAGTGAAGGTATTGATTGCGTCTGAACACTGGCGTGCTTTATGTAAGACCAGATACTCTTTGGGTTTTCTGCCAGATTTCGAGACAGAATTTCGTTGTGGAGATTATTAAAAACATCTCGCATTGAAGCACGCGCTATATTTGGAACTTCTGTAAAACTTTACCACTCTTGTGGGCTTTCTTTACTGTCCTCTATCACTCCTCTCAAAGCGAATGAAAACGTATTCTCTTATATCCCCTTACCCATAATCCATTCATCGTTCTGAGAACATTTCATCCTCTTCTCTCTGTTCTAAGATAAAGCGAACTGTTGCGTTCGTCTAAGAAAGGAATACTTTGCAAGCTTTTCAATTTTTTGTTTTCGGCTGCTGCACTCCTACCCATTCCTAAACCCCTACCTTCTGCCTGCTACCCCTCTCTTGACATCTGCATCCACATCTACATGAATAATCCTCAATTCATAACTAAGTGTTCGGCAGGGGGTTCTATGAACAACTGTCACACTATTTCTCTACCATTCCACTTTCAAAAAGCGAATAGAAATAATGAACAACTTAACATTACCGTGCAACCACTGATGTCTCTTATAGCAATGGTCATGTCTCCAACGTATGTCAGGGTAAACTAAATATCGTGGCATTCAGCGGAGGAAGTTGGCGATTGGAATCGGCAAACACCTGGCTGCAATTGAAAATGCCGACGTTTCAATGACTCCCATCCTAACTCGTCTACAATATCCGTGATAAAACCTCCCCTGTTTCGTGAGAATGCAAAATGAACTGCCCTTTGAACTTTTTCGATGCCTTCCGCCCGTCCTACATCGTAGGGATCCCATACCATGCAGGAATACTCACGAAGACGAGGCACAAGTGTGTTGTACACGGTCACTTTAATTGATTTGTTGCATCTTCTACGTATCCTACCAATGAAACACTGTCTTTGGTTTTCTCTCCCCACCATATTTTCCGTGTGGCAGTTCCAGTTTAAGCTGATCGTGATCGTAGCTGCTAAATATTTAGTTGAATCGACAACGTGTAAATGTGACTGATATATCGTGTAAGCGAACTTTAACGGAATTGTTTTGCCATTCATGTGGATAACCTCACACATTTTATTGTTTAGGGTTCATTTTCGCATTTTGCAAAGTGGAGATATGTTTTCAACATTATTTTGCAATTTGTTTTGCTCTTCTGATGAGTTTACTTGTCTACAGCATTACCTGCCACAAGTCTAAGAGAAATGTTATGATCGTCTGCTAAATAGTTTGTATACAATAGAAATAGCACAAAGTCTACATCATTTCACTTGCGGAATCACACTCATGACTTCCAGTTCATTAGGTGACGCAACGTCAGTTACTGCGAACTGTGACCTTTCAGAAAGGAAATCACGAATCTAGACGTACAACTGAGACGATAGTCCATAAGAAAGCAATGTGGTTAGCAGCCGCTTATGAGGAAAGATTTCAAAATCCTTTTTGTAACTCTGTAAATACGGAATCAATTTGAGAACCTCTGTACACAGTACGTTGTGCATATAAAGTGCAAGCCGTGTCTCACAAGAGTGATGCTTTCCAAATCCATTCTGGTTTGACGTCAACAGGTAATGTATTTCGGGATATTTCCTAACGTTGGAACAAGTATTTGATCACATGTTGATGTCAATTAGATTGGGTTACATTTATTTTCTTTCGTATAAATTGCGGTGATCTGTGCAACTTACCATTCTTCTCCCTCACCATAGATACTAGAATCTCCTCATAATGTCGTAGGAAAAGTAATTAAGCGGTAACATCGTTGATGCACAAAATGCACTTCTAATCGGTTAGCCCACTCAATAAATATATTGCCTGTAGAAACATAATCGTCCTGCTACGGCTGTGATTGGGTCATGACATCATGGGGGAATACGCCCAGTGACGCTGTGATAGTTTTGCTAGTTTCTCGGATGACAGAATTATCTTGCAAGATGCACTTGATATATTCGTGATATACCAGTCAGAGATTCCAGTTTGATGTGTCACCGACATATGAAATACATGTTTACAGACTGGGGCGCTTGCTTTCACGCAGCAACTACAACTAATCTCGTTGTCTACATCTGTATCAGCCATCACAAGGGCAATGAGGAGGCGATGAACGCTGCAGCTGGCCGCTTGCTCTATGAACATGTCGACGCACTGTTAACAGGGTGAGGCAGTAACTATCAGTTCCAAACTGGCGTGGCAGTAGCATTTCACCTCCTCTGTGAGAGAGTTACAAACTACTATATAGAACTCAGAACGACATCTTAAGAAATTTTGTCATCATAACTTTCAGTAATCAGTAGATCTAGAGGTAAGAAACCTAAAATACTGCAGAAGTGCTACTGAAAAGACACAAATCTATTAATGAAATTGTATCACTGAATATTCTGTTAAGTGTGTTTGATTCAGCAACTACTCCAGTGGCGGATACATACGGTTGCCCTCCCCCCCCCCCCCCCTTCAACCTTGCTGGGCCAACGTATCGCCAACCGCACCGCCGCCGCCGCCGCCACTCATCCCGCACGCTATTCGTTCGTTTCTTTCGTCAGTCGACTCGACTGAATCGAGTTATTGAGTAGCTGCACTTTACTATGTAGCACTCGCTTTACGTTTCTGTCTGCCACATATATAGCTAACACATACCTACGAGAGAAGTCGCGGCCATTCTAGTGATCTCGATACGTTGTTCTGTTAGCTCTTTAGCGCCCCCTCCTTGAGGTTTTTCTGTAGCCGCCACTGAACTACTCTCACAGTCACATAGTCGCGTTTACATTGTAGTCCGGTAAATTTTATTATGATGAGACACCAGTTGCATTAGTGTAGTGCCTATTAATAGCGTATCCCGTTAGATTACTGACAAAAACAGACACAAATATCAGAGAAATTGTGAACAATATATTTAACCACATAATCGAAAACCGTCTGGTTAGACGCAAGTAGTTTCACGATCCCAAGATTATAGCTACTTGTTGGTTCTGAGTTAGGCCACGTTTAAGGTGCAATTGCCAAAAGAAAAACTAATTTTCTTTATGGTTGATCAATAAGGGACGAGAACGGCGAACACATGCCGGTGCCAGATTAGAATGCGTGCGGTAAGCATGTTTAAAAACCAAGTTCTTTGATGCTGTCTTCCCAGTCGCATTTGTTACTCTGCGACTGCAAGGCATCTCATTTTTTGGCAACAAATGTCAGCTGTGAAGGACACATCCCTGTGAAGCAGTTTCTAATACAAAGCACCATTGTGTCACCAGATGTATATCAATAACAATACGTTTTGTGGACATATACAGCCCATCGTTTGGGACAATATTTGTTATGGCTTAACCAATACTTGCTCCTTATGAAGTTACCACACGATTGTTCAAATGGCCACCAGGACACTCTGATTCAGGTTTATGGTGACGTCCTTAACTATATTACGGCAATTGAGAGGACACATGTGAATACATTTACCAGTCAGTTGTACTCATCAAAAATAACATCGGTAATTACTGTACAAACAGCTCTGTACATGACCATGGAACAAGAGCTAGACTCAACTCACAATTACCAATAAAAAGTAAACATAAAACTCAAAACAGCATTTTCTACCAAGGAATAAAACTGTACAATAAATTACCAAAAGAGATTAAAGAAATTGCAAAAATACACTTATCAGAGATCACCAGTGTGTGTGTGTGTGTGTTTGTGTCTGTAGTGAGTGAAGTGTTACGAAACAATGTGTGTGTAGTGTGTGTAGTGACTGATAGTGAGATATGAGTGAATAGTGTGGCATTACATTGTTTAATAAGTTATTTCTAAAAAAAATTATTGTATACCAGGAGTAAATCTAATGATTGTCTCTAACTATAAGTCTGTGAAAGTATGCGTATAAGAATTAGCTTATTTTAAATTGGTCTAAACATGAATATACCGGGTGATCAAAAAGTAAGTATAAATTTGAAAACTTAATAAACCACAGAATAATGTAGATGGAGAGGCAAAAATTGACATACATGCTTGGAATGACATGGGGTTTTATTAGAACCAAAAAAATACAAACGTTTAAAAAATGTCCGACAGATGTCGCTTCATCTGATCAGAATAGCAATAATTAGCATAACAAAGTAAGACAAAGCAAAGATGATGTTCTTTACAGGAAATGCTAAATATGTCCATCATCTGAAGGCAAGTATTGCACTTGACGATTATCAGATACACTGTCACTGACCATAGTGGTAAATCGTAGAAACATCCTTCATCAGCACCTGTTCGTCTTCCTGAAGGTGGTGATTAATTTATCTCAAAACAAAGCTTACTTGAAACGATACAACTTGACCCTCTTGATAGCACTCACTCCATACAGGGCACACAGCGGCTGGTCCCGGCGGAGGTTCGAGTCCTCCCTCGGGCATGGGTGTGTGTGTTTGTCCTTAGGATAATTTAGGTTAAGTAGTGTCTCAGCTTAGGGAGTGATGACCTTAGCAGTTAAGTCCCATAAGATTTCAGAAACATTTTTGAACAGGGCACACATTTTCGAATTGCCTCCACTGCTTTCATCCTTTTATGAAACACAAACAATGTCAGGAATGTTAGATTTTACTTCATTTAGACTCCTTTTCTAATGCGTTAACGACGCTTAGCATAACGAAAAAAATGAGAAACATTCAAGTTTTCATGGCACGAGACATACTACAAGCTATAACAGAATAAGGCCGTAGTTAAATACCCTTATAGCAACATGACACACAAAATCGTCAGGGAATATGCTGAAACATAGTATTATATCATACGTACCGTTGCACAATGTTATACTAACTTGATAATTCGAGAGCAGAAGAGTCCGCTGGATATCATAGACTATACAGGGTGAGTCACCTAACGTTACCGCTGGATATATTTCGTAAACCACATCAAATACTGACGAATCGATTCCACAGACCGAACGTGAGGAGAGGGGCTAGTGTAATTCGTTAATACAAACCATTAAAAAAATGCATGGAAGTATGTTTTTTAACACAAACCTACGTTTTTTAAATGGAGCCCCGTTAGTTTTGTTAGCACATCTGAACATATAAACAAATACGTAATCAGTGCCGTTTGTTGCATTGTAAAATGTTAATTACATCCGGAGATATTGTAACCTAAAGTTGACGCTTGAGTACCACTCCTCCGCTGTTCGATCGTGTGTATCGGAGAGCACCGAATTACGTAGGGATCCAAAGGGAACGGTGATGGACCTTAGGTACAGAAGGGACTGGAACAGCACATTACGTCCACATGCCAACACTTTTTTATTGGTCTATTTCACTGACGCACATGTACATTACCATGAGGGGTGAGGTACACGTACACACGTGGTTTCCGTTTTCAATTACGGAGTGGAATAGAGTGTGTCCCGACATGTCAGGCCAATAGATGTTCAATGTGGTGGCCATCATTTGCTGCACACAGTTGCAATCTCTGGCGTAATGAATGTCGTACACGCCGCAGTACCAGATGTGCTAACAAAACTAACGGGGTTCCATTTTTAAAAAAAACTTAGGTTTGTGTTAAAAAACATACTTCCGTGTATCTTTTTAATGGTTTGTATTAACCAATTACACTAGCCCTTCTCCTCACGTTTGGTCTGTGGAATCGATTCGTATTTGATGTGGTTTATGAAATATATCCAGCGGTAACGTTAGGTGACTCACCCTGTATACCCAATGTGTCGCAATCACTTGGGTGGGCGCCGGTTTCTATCAAGCGGTCGCTGGCTGATGGCACTGAAACTGGTCTTACTAGACAAACACCCAAATAAGTTTCCAAAAGATTTTTCTATTCCTGGTTAGTTAGAAAATGAGCGAAACTGTCTCTGAATCTCTCTCTGACTTACGTCTTAGCAGGCAGACCGAATATGGCTTAAAAAAGAAAGGAAAAGGATGTATTTGATGTCATGCCTTTGCATTCACACAGCATGACGATTAGTACTAGACTATAAATAGGTTGTTGACAACGACAGCTCAAGTGGAAGTCAATATTTCTTGTGCCGGGTGCTGCATACCCCATTATGACTAAAACATTACGATAACATATGTGAAATTCTATGGTTGGTTGGACTGAAGATAGCTTTCAATGGATTAGGTGTGGGTCGATTCCCACTGGGAATTACTGGTTTTTAACAGCCACAAACATACCCTCCTCACCTGTAGTAACGCCAAGTAATGAATGCAAGACTGTGCCATGGTTCCAAATCAACAATAAACATGTCCATTCTCTACTGATTGAAATAGTGTTGGATTAGTTTTGACTGTTACAGGTGGAAGTGTCTGCTTCCATAAACCCTGTTTCCATTAAGCCTTCTTACACTAGTAATTTTATTTTAGTTTATGGACAAATCGTCATGCAAGATCATAGGACCTTCATTTCCTATTTTAAGTGACCTTGATATTCTGAAAATACCGGCACTGGACTGGGGTTCGAGCTCCGACACCAATGTTTCTCTGGGTTAGTACCTTTTGAGATGATACTGTCCCATCATTTTGTTGTTTCCTCACGATGCCAAACTCCTCCAAGTCTCGACGAACGGCGCGATCCTAAGTGCTACTGAAAGAGAAGTTGATAGTTGACACCTCTTCACGTGGGGTCAACAACGACGATATGCGTGGAGTTGGAGTGCCAGGCAGAACAGAACTACTTGTTGGGTTACCTGTAACTGGACATGTGCACATCTCGCTACTGGCGAAGAAACTGTAAGTATTTCATGTCTATTCATAGCTATAAGACAATAGCGGAAGGTGTCATGTTCGAATCCCTGCCAAGCAAGCATAATTTGTATCTTCGTTTCAGGTTCCAACATCACTCTATTGGTGAACATATTTAATGTCTAAAATCCGAGCATACTTAGTTGACAATAAACTGATACTGGTGAACATTTCGATATTTTATGTCTGTTTATGCCTAGTCGAGTTCCGATCAGACACACAAGTTTTGTATGGTTAACAGTGGGTTGAAATTCTTATTACGGACAACAACTTGTCATGCCATGTAATGAGTGTTATAAGACTTCTCAGTATCACGTATTGTAATGAAGTTTGATTTACAAACAGTAAAGACTGCCTCATACCTAATAACTTGTTTCTAATATCTGTCGTATGCTGTATTAGTTTACATATGGACTGGCAGCCGTAAAGAGCAGTGTTCTCTTAGTAGTCTCTTGTGTTACCCATTGTGTACAATCAAACGACTGTGCTGCAGCGGGATTAGAGGACCTGCGATACACCTGTGCTATGTTGGTTGCATAAAGCCAGGTGTGGCCCAAACATTGGAATTGAGAGATGGCCGCTTCTTGTGCTGTCTTTATACTGACACTTTTCATGAGGTCTAAATTATTTGCATTGTGGGTGGAGCTGTCGAACCAGTAGCTCGAACCAGTACAAAAGTGTTTCACAAGACTGCCTGCCTATACTACCTGTACTGAATCCGTAGGCACCGCAGCCTATACTCGGCATGTTAAAGTCGCCTCCAGCAAATACTATCCCATGCTCTGGGTACTTCCGCGCTGCTGAGCGTAGAATTTCTTTGAATAATTCTAAACCTGTCACGGCGGAAAAGTGCGTAGGCAGAAAAAAATCCGATAGTTAACCTGAGTTCATGTAGAAGTGTTTCATAGGTTCAAGTAACTTCAGTGTCAGGCTCATTTTCGAACTCGCCAAACACAATATTTTTTTCGTCTGCAACGTAGACTAACCTTTATATGAGATCTAACGTCTACTTTCAATGTACGTCCCATGCCTCGCTAAATATATCACAGCTTTCTACCTCGGGGTTCATCCAGATCTCTGTTCCAGGAATCATCTGAGTGATTTAGTTTTCCTGGCAGGCATTAAATTTAGAAACATTTTTACGAATGCTGCAGCAATTTACTGTTAAAATTACACTGTTTGATAAGTGTACTATTTCTGATATTAAAGTGTGTGCTTCTAAACCAGTTCACCATGTTTAGAGTGGTCCATTGATAGTGACCGTGCCAAATATCTCACGAAATAAGCATCATCAAACGAAAAAACTACAAAGAATGAAACTTGTCGAGCTTGAAGGGGGAAACCAGATGGCGCTATGGTTGGACCGCTAGATGGTGCTGCCATAGGTCAAACGGATATCAACTGCCTTTTTTTCAATAGGAACCCCCATTTTTAGTTACATGTTCGTGTAGTGCGTAGAGAAATATGAATGTTTTATTTGGGCCACGTTTTTCACTGTGTGATAGATGGCGCTGTAATAGTCACAAACGCATAAGTACGTGGTATCACGTAACATTCCGCCAATGCGGACGGTATTTGCTTCGTAATACATTACCCGTGTTAAAATGGACCGTTTACCAATTGAGGAAAATGTCGATATCGTGTTGATGTATGGCTTTTGTGAGCAAAATGCCCAACGGGCGTGTGCTACGTATGCTGCTCGGTATCCTGGACGACATCATCCAAGTGTACGGACCGTTCGCCGGATAGTTACGTTATTTAAGAAAACAGGAAGTGTTCAGCCACATGTGAAACGTTAAACACGACCTGCAGCAAATGATGATGCCCAAGTAGGTGTTTTAGCTGCCGTCGCGGCTAATCCGCACATCAGTAGCAGACAAACTGCGCGAGAATCTGGAATCTCAAAAACGTCGGTGTTGAGAACGCTACATCAACATCGATTGCACCCGTACCATATTTCTATGCACCAGGAATTGCATGGCGACGACTTTGAACGTCATGTACAGTTCTACCACTGGACACAAGAAAAAGTACGGGACGATGACAGATTTTTGCACGCGCTCTGTTTAGCGACAAAACGTCATTCACCAACAGTGGTAACGTAAACCGGCATAATATTTACTATTGGGCATCGGAAAATCCACGATGGCTGCGACAAGTGGAACGTCAGCGTCCTTAGTGGGTTAATGTATGGTGCGGCATTATGGGAGGAAGGATAAATGGCCCCCATTGTATCGATGGAAATCTAAATGGTGCAATGTATACTAATTTCCTACGTAATGTTCTACCGATGTTACTACAAGATAAAAAAATGTGTGTGAAATCTTCTGGGACTTAACTGCTAAGGTCATCAGTCCCTAAGCTGAGACACTACTTAACCTAAATTATCCTAAGGACAAACACACACACCCATACCCGAGGGAGGACTCGAACCTCCGCCGGGACCAGCCGCACAGTCCATGACTGCAGGGCCTAGACCGCTCGGCTAATCCCGCGCGGCTACTACAAGATGTTTCACTGCATGACAGAATGGCGATGTACTTCCAATACGATGGATATCCGGCACATAGCTCGCGTGCGGTTGAAGCGGTATTGAATAGCATATTTCATGACAGGTGAATTGGTCGTCGAAGCACCATACCATGGCCCCCACGTTCACCGGATCTGACGTCCCCGGATTTCTTTCTGTGGGGAAAGTTGAAGGATATTTGCTATCGCGTTCCACCGACAACACCTGACAACATGCGTCCGCGCATTGGTCCCTTCCTTGCAGGATCATTTTGTGGCCGCAGAGATGTCGGAGATTTGATGTTTTGCGGGATTCCTAATATTCACGAAACACTCATGAAATGGTCGTACGGGAAAATCCCCACTTCATCGCATACCTCGGAGATGGTGTGTCCCATCGCTCGTGCGCCGACTATAACACCACGTTCAAACTCACTTAAATCCTGGTAACCTGCCATTTTACGAGCAGTAACCGATCTAACAACTGCGCCAGACACTTGTCATATATAGGCGTTGCCGACGCAGCGCCATATCTGCCTGTTTTCATATATCTGTATTTGAATACGCATACCTATACCAGTTTCTGTGGCGCTTCATTGTATATAACAATTTGAATTTAGATACCATCCACTTTTGATTTCAACCGACTGTCGGTTCCTGATACTACCCGGGCGTTATTACCATTAATAAACGATACTATTTCTGAGACCCTTCAACGGATGCTCCTGCTGTTCATTAATATCGTATTAACCTAATCTACTTATTATTTACGAGGATTTTCGTTCTCTGAGAATGATATGGCTGGTCTGTCTCAGTTTTCTTTAGGCTATTCACCACTGATAGCAAGAAGGGGTCTCTCAAACCTAAAAACATTTCCATATGCGTGCCACATGTACTCCCCTACCCTAGCAGCTACTTCGTGCCTGCCCTGATGGGGGCACTGGACTCACATTCGGGAGGACGACGGTTCAATCACGCGTCCGGCCGTCCTGGTTTAGGTTTTCCGTGATTTCCCTATATCGCTTCAGGCAAATGCCGGGATGGTTCCTTTGAGAGGGCACGGCCGACTTCCTTCCCTAATCCGATGAGACCGATGACCTCGCTGTTTGGTCTCTTCCCCCAAATAAATCCAATCCTGATGAGGGGGGGCCCTACAACTCTCCACCTTACAGTGGAAGTCGATAAATTCGCGTCCGATATCGTTGTAGAATCGTGTGGCCTTACACTCTGCTCCAAACCCGAGGATCGCGATCGACTCTGGGTACGATACTACAAATAGTGAACCGAACCTGCTCCCCATGTGCCTTCGCCAATATGGCCAACCGCCGAAAGGATCCGAGAATGGCCTCGGAATCCAAGCGGCAGTCATCGTTCCTCTAAACATGGATCATTCTCCGCAGACGAATGCACCCATTCCGTTCAATAACCACCACAGAGCCTCCTCCACATGTCAGGTGAGACCTACTGGCAAGTATACTGAATGCACCCTGCCATTCTCTCCCGACCTGCCTGCTATTTAGCTCAGGGGCTGCATTACATGGCTACCGTTGTAGCCCTCAATACCAACAAACTCACCGTCTGTCGTTGTCTCTACTCAGCGGGGAACTCGGCCTCTGGCTCCAGTCCTACAGCAGAGCGAAGTTCAACAACAGTAGCTTATCGTTTGTACACTGCCTGCGTACATCATTTAGTTTAGTAACATTCTTATGCGCTTCTGAATAGAAATGAACAGTATCTGTGTATCTGTCCTCAGTTCTAGTCGCTTCAGTCTAGAACCGCAGGTTCGAATCTTGCCTCGGGCGTGGATGTGTGTGATGTCCTTAGGTTAGTTAGATTTAAGTAGTTCTAAGTTCTAGTGGACTGATGACCTCAGATGTTAAGTCCCGTAGTGCTCAGACCCATTTTGTCCTTAGTAGCGTTTATCGATCGTTTTGGTAGAGTGCATTAATTTTGCAGTGTACTTTCGGCCGATATAGTGAGTAATCGTAATACCGGTTATCGAGACCTATAATTTCTGTAGGAACTGTTTAAAAGTATATTATCATATATACACTCCTGGAAATTGAAATAAGAACACCATGAATTCATTGTCCCAGGAAGGGGAAACTTTATTGACACATTCCTGGGGTCAGATACATCACATGATCACACTGACGGAACCACAGGCACATAGACACGGGCAACAGAGCATGCAAAATGTCGGCACTAGTACAGTGTAATTCCACCTTTCGCAGCAATGCAGGCTGCTATTCTCCCATGGAGACGATCGTAGAGATGCTGGATGTAGTCCTGTGGAACGGCTTGCCATGCCATTTCCACCTGGCGCCTCAGTTGGACCAGCGTTCGTGCTGGACGTGCAGACCGCGTGAGACGACGCTTCATCCAGTCCCAAACATGCTCAATGGGGGACAGATCCGGAGATCTTGCTGGCCAGGGTAGTTGACTTACACCTTCTAGAGCATGGTGGGTGGCACGGGATACATGCGGACGTGCATTGTCCTGTTGGAACAGCAAGTTCCCTTGCCGGTCTAGGAATGGTAGAACGATGGGTTCGATGACGGTTTGGATGTACCATGCACTATTCAGTGTCCCCTCGACGATCACCAGTGGTGTACGGCCAGTGTAGGAGATCGCTCCCCACACCATGATGCCGGGTGTTGGCCCTGTGTGCCTCGGTCGTATGTGGCGCTCACCTGCACGGCGCCAAACACGCATACGACCATCATTGGCACCAAGGCAGAAGCGACTCTCATCGCTGAAGACGACACGTCTCCATTCGTCCCTCCATTCACGCCTGTCGCGACACCACTGGAGGCGGGCTGCACGATGTTAGGGCGTGAGCGGAAGACGGCCTAACGGTGTGCGGGACCGTAGCCCAGCTTCATGGAGACGGTTGCGAATGGTCCTCGCCGATACCCCAGGAGCAACAGTGTCCCTAATTTGCTGGGAAGTGGCGGTGCGGTCCCTTACGGCACTGCGTAGGATCCTACGGTCTTGGCGTGCATCCGTGCGTCGCTGCGGTCCGGTCCCAGGTCGACGGGCACGTGCACCTTCCGCCGACCACTGGCGACAACATCAATGTACTGTGGAGACCTCACGCCCCACGTGTTGAGCAATTCGGCGGTACGTCCACCCGGCCTCCCGCATGCCCACTATACGCCCTCGCTCAAAGTCCGTCAACTGCACATACGGTTCACGTCCACGCTGTCGCGGCATGCTACCAGTGTTAAAGACTGCGATGGAGCTCCGTATGCCACAGCAAACTGGCTGACACTGACGGCGGCGGTGCACAAATGCTGCGCAGCTAGCGCCATTCGACGGCCAACACCGCGGTTCCTGGTGTGTCCGCTGTGCCGTGCGTGTGATCATTGCTTGTACAGCCCTCTCGCAGTGTCCGGAGCAAGTATGGTGGGTCTGACACACCGGTGTCAATGTGTTCTTTTTTCCATTTCCAGGAGTATATATATATATATATATATATATATATATATATATATATATATGTGTGTGTGTGTGTGTGTGTGTGTGATATTTTTTAAATAATTCATTTCCCAAGTTTGGGAGTTGCACATGTTTTTTTGTGTAATCTGCATTTTTTTTCCAGAGGCATATTTGTCATTAACTAGAAGCAAACGGTCCCTTAACGCAGAAATCGGAGGGGTTTAACAAATGGTCAGGTATATCGACCAACTCGTAAGAAATTTGAGGTAGAACTGACGATAGTCATCTAACTGTTTGTCCGTTGCATCATATGAACAGATACCGCTGGCGTTCGTGTCTGTCATAATTTCGCGTCAATATTTCAGGTGAAATTTTTTTTAAAAAAGGAAAGACCTGTCCTACACCTGCGCTGCTGTAGTCGATGGTTATTAATCACTTGTCGATGCAATGCGGCTTTTGCCTCGTGCTCGTACTGGCACAGTAGTGAACTGAATGGATTACCCGACTAGGCGAACTGTACCATTGAACCGAATAGCAAGACAGTCATTTTTATGCTCGAAGAAGAAAGAAACGCAGATATAAACAAGCTGTGTTCAACTATTATTACACACAGAGCTCTGTTAAAGGCTACCCGAATAAATAATCTCTCATTTGACTGCCGGCCTGCGAAAAAAGAGGGACTTAATGTATTTAGTTGCTTAGAAAGCAGTGACCGGAACTCGCGGCCGCTGAGTAGGTCACGAAAGGTAATAGCAGCAATGCTTTTATTCAACCGCGCATCACTTTTACAAAGATAGTAGACGTTTCATAGAATTACAGTTTAACATCCAAAAAACATAATTTGTGATTACAGGGACTTGCAATATTAAATATTTATTTTTACAATGACCGGCTTTGTACTCGGCAATGGTTTTTAAATACGAGCCATCCCAGCATTTGCCTAAAGTGATTTAACAAGGAAAAGTCTAAATGAGAATGGTCAAATGGCGATGGGAATCTGATTCATACAGCCCATTTTTCTTCTACTGATGTCTCGAGTTTGCGCATGTGCCGATTGATAATATAGTACTTTAGTTTCATCATATATCAAATCACGTATGGGTCCGTTAATTACAACACTCGATACTAAACCTGTCTGCTACTCTTCAGTAACAACAGCGGAAGTAATGAAACAATAGTCTTAAACCCTCAAGCCAGAGATAAATATTAGTGGTATGGTTCCATGCGCAGAAGGTAGTTATAATTGATTTATACCGGGATATTATAGCGGCTGCCTCAAAGGAATATGTCCATTATATTGTATAACAAATAACCAGAATTGTAAATTACATAAATTTTCGAAATTTGGAGCAAAAGTTTATTTCTAATAAGGAGGCAGAGAAGCCTTTAAAGTGTGGAATATTGATGGTACATAACGGAAAATAAACTAAGTAACTATAAGAAGAGACCTTTTTGACAGATATTGGCTAAGACAACACACGGTGGGCGGTCGATATGCGTGGCGAGGGAGTGGTTTGGGCGGCGCCTCTGTTCGCTCTCTCCTTCGGCATTCTGTTCTCCTAACACCGGCCGGGCGAACTCGATGGGGAACACCTGGCAGGAAGCCAAAATAATAAAGTTACGTGGTTAGTTTTGTTTGTATATCTGCAACATTGGTGCATGAGGTAAGCGAATAAAATGTTGACTACAAAATCTTATTTTTTCGACATGATAATTAAAACTTTATCACTGCCGGAGAGGTGCGCCCCAACCGATCTCGCCCGGCGGTATTAGGATAACAGAATGTCGAAGGAGAGTGCAAACAGAGGCGCGGCCCAGATCACGCGCTCGCCACACCTAATCGAGCAGATCTGGTGTTATCTTAGGCATGGGTCATTCATTCCATAAACCTGTTAAAAAACGTCTCTTTTTATCCTTACTACGCTTACGTTCCGATATATATCATCAGTCAAAGGAAAACAACCGTTAGTGGCATGCAAATGCCCAGAGCAAGGAATAATATTAATTGGAGGCGAGTCTAACCTACCAGCGATAGTATATTTGAACAAGTTGTGCGAAAACTGTCTCGAGCAACTAGTTCGGCAGCCCACGCGCAATGGAAATATTTTTAAATACGTTAAAACGAATACGTCGCCAAGACTGAATGCAATCGCACTTTGGTATTTTAGGCCTTATAACTACAAACAGGCCTTACTTTATCGACGGTGTCAGTATAATGACACGGATGTCATCATAGCGACGATGGTTGCTGAAGTTAATAACTCCATCAAGAAGATTAGAAGAGTATTTGTAGTTAGAAAAAGCAGATAAGCAGTTACTAGAATCCAATTTAGACATTGAATGAGCGTCATACAGTTCCAACATGAACGACGCAGAGGAATTATTGGCAAAGTTTAAACGGATTATAAACCGCGCTCTGTAGCCGAACATGCCGAGTAACTGGATTAGTGATGCATATGGCCCGACGTCGTTTGACAGCAAGATACGGAAAATACTGAGAAAAGGTAGATTGTTGCAGTTTCGGTTGAAAGAAGAACGCGCAAAGGTACTAACATACCATCATCGTTTGACTGTGAAAGATATTGTCATAGGTTTACCTGGCGTACAGAAGTAACTGAAATACTATAAAACGAGTACGTCGCCAGGACTGAATGCAGTCGCAGTTTGATGTTACAGAGAATGCTCTGCGGTATTAACTCGCTCCTTGTCGACCTCTGGACTTTTGCCTTTCGCGAGCGATTGCTCTATCGACTGAACTATCCAAGCACGACATTTCCCCACAGCTTTACTTCCACCAGTTCCTCATCTCGTAACTTCCAAACTTGGTAGAGCACTTTTCTGTGAAAGGCAAAGGACCCGAGTTCGAGTCTCGATCCGGCATGCAGTTTTAATTTGCCAGGAAGTTTCATATCAGTGCACATTCCGCTGCAGAATAAACATTTTTTATGCTCCTCTTCACTCGAGGTGTAACACAATCATCTCACAAGCATACAACATTCGAAAGCGATTTATAAATGAGAACCAAGATGTGTAATCTTCTCTTACATAGGACTACAGACCTACAGACTGTGTTAGTCCTATCTACTTTGTGCGCTCCCTCAGAAATGGTAATTATTTAGATGCATCTTTGTCTAAAACTGACATGGTGAGACCGTGGCTGTGTACAGTTAATATAGGTTGATTCTTACAAAGAAGATGACAGCAATCAGGCACTATTAATACTGCTATTTATTGAAGTAAATAGCGCCGTAACCGGTTTCGAACTGACAAGTTCATCATCAGACGGCTGTTCACTTAAATATTTTAGTTTTCGATTTTTATTCTTCCACTGTGGCGAAATATTCTTGGTGTGTTCGTGCCCTAAGGTAGAAAACAGTGTTATGGTTCAAATGGCTCTGAGCACTATGGGACTTAACATCTGAGGTCATGAGTCCCCTAGAACTGAGAACTACTTAAACCTAACTAACCTAAGAACATCACACACATCCATGCCCGAGGCAGGATTCGAACCTGCGACCGTAGCGGTCGCGCGACTCCAGACTGTAGCGCCTAGAACCGCTCGGCCACCCCGGCCGGCAAAACAGTGTTAGAAGCGACCTATGTGAACATAAATAACCTCCAAACGATGAAATTCAGAGTAAACAAATGTGTTAGGTTAAGTGGTTATGGTACTAACATCGAAAATTCCGCTCGATTTTGTTGCGAACTTTCAGGAACGTATTTTTCAAATATTCCAAAATATATGCAGCACTTATATGATTTGCACTTCACCATATTGTGCAAAGCATCACACACACACACACACACACACACACACACACCAAAAAGTATTTGCACATGTGAAGCAGACACAAAGATTGCAATTTTACAAATACAGCAGTGCCAGAGATGTTCTTTCTCAGAGATATTACAAGTTATAGATTGCTTTGATTTCACAGTATGACTGTTTTTAAAGAATATACGTAACATAATGGAAATGATGTAGTAACCAGCTTGTGTGAATGCTACATATATGGTATAATGTAAATCTGCATCTACATCTACATCCATACTCCGCAAGCCACCTAACGGTTTGTGGCGGAGGGTACCTTGAGTACCTCTATCGGTTCTCCCTTCTATTCCAGTCTCGTATTGTTCGTGGAAAGAAAGATTGTCGGTATGCCTCTGTGGGCTCTAATCTCTCTGATTTTATCGTCATGGTCTCTTCACGAGACATACGTAGGAGGGAGCAATATACTGCTTGACTCCTTGGTGAAGGTATGTTCTCGAAACTTCAACAAAAGCCCGTACCGAGCTACTGAGCGTCTCTCTTGCAGAGTCTCCCACTGGAGTTTTTCTATCATCTCCGTAACGCTTTCGCGATTACTAAATGATCCTGTAACGAAGTGCTCCCCGTTGGATCTTCTCTATCTCTTCTATTAACCGTATCTGATACGGATCCCACACTGCTGAGCAGTATTCAAGCAGTGGGCGAACAAGTGTACTGTAACCTACTTCCTTTGTTTTCGGACTGCACTTCCTTAGGATTCTTCCGATGACTCTCAGTCTAGCATCTGCTTTACCGACGATTAATTATTTATGGTCATTCAATTTTAAATCACTCCTAATGCCTACTCCCAGATAATTTATGAAATTAACTGCTTCCAGTTGCTGACCTGCTATGTTGTAGCTAAATGATAAACGATCTATCTTTCTATGTATTCGCAGCACATTACACTTGTCTACATTGAGATTCAATTGCCATTCCCTGCACCATGCGTCAATTTGTTGCAGATCCTCCTGCATTTCAGTACAATTTTCCATTGTTGCAACCTCTCGATATACACTCCTGGAAATTGAAATAAAAACACCGTGAATTCATTGTGCCAGGAAGGGAAAACTTTATTGACACATTCCTGGGGTCAGATACATCACATGATCACACTGACAGAACCACAGGCACATAGACACAGGCAACAGAGCATGCACAATGTCGGCACTAGTACAGTGTATATCCACCTTTCGCAGCAATGCAGGCCGCTATTCTCCCATGGAGACGATCGTAGAGATGCTGGATGTAGTCCTGTGGAACGGCTTGCCATGCCTTTTCCACCTGGCGCCTCAGTTGGACCAGCGTTCGTGCTGGACGTGCAGACCGCGTGAGACGACGCTTCATCCAGTCCCAAACATGCTCAATGGGGGACAGATCCGGAGATCTTGCTGGCCAGGGTAGTTGACTTACACCTTCTAGAGCACGTTGGGTGGCACGGGATACATGCGGACGTGCATTGTCCTGTTGGAACAGCAAGTTCCCTTGCCGGTCTAGGAATGGTAG
The DNA here is from genome assembly GCF_021461385.2 of Schistocerca piceifrons. Lineage (NCBI taxonomy): Eukaryota > Metazoa > Arthropoda > Insecta > Orthoptera > Acrididae > Schistocerca > Schistocerca piceifrons. The sequence continues at coordinate 290,742,076 of NC_060149.1, read as the reverse complement.
AACGATGGGTTCGATGACGGTTTGGATGTACCGTGCACTATTCAGTGTCCCCTCGACGATCACCAGTGGTGTACGGCCAGTGTAGGAGATCGCTCCCCACACCATGATGCCGGGTGTTGGCCCTGTGTGCCTCGGTCGTATGCAGTCCTGATTGTGGCGTTCACCTGCACGGCGCCAAACACGCATACGACCATCATTGGCACCAAGGCAGAAGCGACTCATCGCTGAAGACGAAACGTCTCCATTCGTCCCTCCATTCACGCCTGTCGCGACACCACTGGAGGCGAGCTGCACGATGTTGGGGCGTGAGCGGAAGACGGCCTAACGGTGTGCGGGACCGTAGCCCAGCTTCATGGAGACGGTTGCGAATGGTCCTCGCCGATACCCCAGGAGCAACAGTGTCCCTAATTTGCTGGGAAGTGGCGGTGCGGTCCCCTATGGCACTGCGTAGGATCCTACGGTCTTGACGTGCATCCGTGCGTCGCTGCGGTCCGGTCCCAGGTCGACGGGCAGGTGCACCTTCCGCCGACCACTGGCGACAACATCAATGTACTGTGGAGACCTCACGCCCCACGTGTTGAGCAATTTGGCGGTACGTCCACCCGGCCTCCCGCATGCCCACTATACGCCCTCGCTCAAAGTCCGTCAACTGCACATACGGTTCACGTCCACGCTGTCGCGGCATGCTACCAGTGTTAAAGACTGCGATGGAGCTCCGTATGCCACGGCAAACTGGCTGACACTGACGGCGGCGGTGCACAAATGCTGCGCAGCTAGCGCCATTCGACGGCCAACACCGCGGTTCCTGGTGTGTCCGCTGTGTCGTGCGTGTGATCATTGCTTGTACAGCCCTCTCGCAGTGTCCGGAGCAAGTATGGTGGGTCTGACACACCGGTGTCAATGTGTTCTTTTTTCCATTTCCAGGAGTGTACTATAGCATCATCCGCAAAAAGCCTCAGTGTACTTCCGATGTTATCCACAAGGTCATTTATATATACTGTGAATAGCAACGGTCCTACGACACTCCCCTGCGGTACACCTGAAATCACTCTTACTTCGGAAGACTTCTCTCCACTTAGAATGACATGCTGCGTTCTGTTATCTAGGAACTCTTCAATCCAGTCACATAATTGGACTGATAGTCCATATACTCTTACTTTGTTCATTAAACGACTGTGGGGAATTGTATCAAACGCCTTGCGGAAGTCAGGAAACATGGCATCTACCTGGAAACCCGTGTCTATGGCCCTCTGAGTCCCGTGGACGAATTGCGCGCGCTGGGTTTCACACGATCGTCGTTTTCGAAACCCATGCTGATTCCTACAGAGTAGATTTCTAGTCTCCAGAAAAGTTATTATACTCGAACATAATGCGTGTTCCAAAATTCTACAACTGATCAACGTCAGAGATATAGGTCTGTAGTTCTGCACATCTGTTCGACGTCCCTTCTTGAAAACGGGGATGACCTGTGCCCTTTTTCAGTCTTTTGGAACGCTATGCTCTTCTAGAGACCTACAGTACACCGCTGCAAGAAAGGGGGCTAGTTCCTTCGCGTACTCTGTGTAAAATCGAACTGGTATCCCATCAGGTCCTGTGGCCTTTCCTCTTTTGAGCCATTTTAATTGTTTTTCTATGCCTTTCATCTATTTCGATATCTACCATTTTGTCATATGTGCGACACTCTAGCGAAGGAACTACAGTGAGTCTTCCTCTGTGAAACAGCTTTGGAAAAAGACATTTAGTATTTCGGCCTTTAGTCTGTCATCCTCTGCTTCAGTACCATTTTGGTCACAGAGTGTCTGGGCATTTTGTTTTGATCCACATACCGCTCTGACATAAGACCAAGATTTCTTGAGATTTTTTGCCAAGTCAGTACATAGAACTTTACTTTCGAATTCGTTGAACGCCTCTCGTATTGCTTTCCTCACACTACATTTCGCTTCGTGTAATTTTTGTTTGTCTGCAAGGCTTTGGCTATGTTTATGTTTGCTGTGAAGATCCCTTCGCTTACGTAGTAGTTTCCTAACTCCGTTTTTTATACCACGGTGGCTCTTTTCCATCTCTTACGATCTTGATTGGTAAATACTCATGTAATGCATATTGTACGATGGTTTTGAACTTTGTCCACTCATCCAAAACACTATCTGTACTTGAGATAAAACTTTTGTGTTGAGCCGTCAAGTACTCTGAAATCTGCTTTTTGTCGCTTTTGCTAAACGGAAAAATCTTTCTACCTTTTTTAATATTTCTATTTACGGCTGAAATCATCGATGCTGTAACCGTTTTATGATCGCTGATTCCCTGTTCTGCGTTAACTGTTTCAAATAGTTAGTGTCTGTTTTGTCACCAGAAGGTCTAATACGTTACCGCCACGAGTCAGTTCTCAAGGTAGTTTTCAGATAATAACTGAATATTGTGCTATATTGGGAGCAACATACAGGTGAGATAAAATGAGTAATATGACAGTAACAACTATATTAACATCATATGGCGAACTGAAATTTTGAATCAAGTATAGTTGCACGAAAGTGTGGCTAAGCAGGTAGCTATACAGGGCTATTACAAATGATTGAAGCGATTTCATAAATTCACTGTAGCTCCATTCATTGAGATATGCTCACGACACACTACAGATACGTAGAAAAACTCATAAAGTTTTGTTCGGCTGAAGTCGCACTTCAGGTTTCTGCGCCAGAGCGCTCGAGAACGCAGTGAGACAAAATGGCGACAGGAGCCGAGAAAGCGTATGTCGTGCTTGAAATGCACTCACATCAGTCAGTCATAACAGTGCAACGACACTTCAGGACGACGATCAACAAAGATCCACCAACTGCTAACTCCATTCGGCGACGGTATGCGCAGTTTAAAGCTTCTGGATGCCTCTGTAAGAGGAAATCAACGGGTCGGCCTGCAGTGAGCGAAGAAACGGTTGAACGCGTGCGGGCAAGTTTCACGCGTAGCCAGCGGAAGTCGACGTATAAAGCAAGCAGGGAGCTAAACGTACCACAGCCGACGGTTTGGAAAATCTTACGGAAAAGGCTAAAGGAGAAGCCTTACCGTTTACAATTGCTACAAGCCCTGACACCCGATGACAAAGTCAAACGCTTTGAATTTTCGGCACGGTTGCAACAGCTCATGGAAGAGGATGCGTTCAGTGCGAAACTTGTTTTCAGTGATGAAGCAACATTTTTTCTTAATGGTGAAGTGAACAGACACAATGTGCGAATCTGGGCGGTAGAGAATCCTCACGCATTCGTGCAATACAATCGCAGTTCACCAAAAGTTAACGTGTTTTGTGCAATTTCACGGTTTAAAGTTCACGGCCCCTTTTTCTTCCGCGAAAAAAACGTTACAGGACACGTTTATCTGGACATGCTGGAAAATTGGCTCATGCCACAACTGGAGACCGACAGCGCCGACTTCATCTTCCAACAGGATGGTGCTCCACCGCACTTCCATCATGATGTTCGGCATTTCTTAAACAGGAGATTGGAAAACCGATTGATCGGTCGTGGTGGAGATCATGATTAGCAATTCATGTCATGGCCTCCACGCTCTCCCGACTTAACCCCATGCGATTTCTTTCTGTGGGGTTATGTGGAAGATTCAGTGTTTACACCTCCTCTACCAAGAAACGTGCCAGACGTGCTTTCGAACTCATTGATGGGGACATGCTGCGCCGAGTGTGGGAGGAACTTGATTATCGGCTTGATGTCTGCCGAATCACTAAAGGGGCACATATCGAACATTTGTGAATGCCTAAAAAAACTTTTTGAGTTTTTGTATGTGTGTGCAAAGCATTGTGAAAATATCTCAAATAATAAAGTTATTGTAGAGCTGTGAAATCGCTTCAATCATTTGTAATAACCCTGTATTTTGATGTAAAGCAGTGCCAAAGAAGTTCTTATATTACAATATATACATATTTACATATCCAGGAACGAAATACTCTACATGAAAATTTGAAGCTTTTGCTCCCTGTCTTCACGATGTCTGCAATTATAATGGCCAGCATTGTAGTAGATCACACCAACACTATAATATAATCAATATGGTAGACAATACAACAATGAAATGGAAATATTCCCCCCCCCCCAAGACATGACTAGAGGAAAGCTGGCGTACCAGACACCATCTCCTACGAACATGGGTCTGGGCGCCATGATGCTCAGCGAGCTGTTATACGGCTGCGCCTCCAGCTCCAACGCGTATGTGTATTTCCTCTTCCATTGGTCCTCCAGATCTGAAAGCAGATTTTTATATGAAACACCACCAAATACCCATCAGTACTGTCGCAAAGTATGGCCAGAGGAATCGTATGTTGTTTAACCTCTAGTTTTCTGAAGCCGAATTTATACAGGTAATTAAAGGAAATATTCTTTAATGCGTTGATTGGCTACATCGATGATAAAATGCTAATGAGCAATACACTGACGGAGGTGGAAAGTTTTACACCACAGACATCTTGACCGTGCGCTGCCAAACTGATACTCCAGTATTTCAATGCCTGTTGAATATGTTTCTTGAAATTTTCAGTGCATAACAAAAGTTATTGGAATGGTGTGAGTAGATAATCACGATTTGTTGTGTCTAACGCAACTGAAACTTTTCAGTGATAGTTCGTAATACAAAGACGTTTTTCGGATTTAGTGAAATGTCGGATCATTGGTATTACTGAAATGGGAGCATAACGCCGACAGAAAGCACACCAAATTGGCTGTAGTGCAATGACTGCATAACAGATGGTGTCGAGATAGACTCAGAACAACAGTGTGGCAGGAAGAATAGAGACGGTTCGCTCCAGAAAGACTACACAACGAGAAGATCGTAAGGCTGTTAGACTGGCTGCGACGCGTAGACGCATGGTATCAACTGACATCAGAGAAGAGATTGCCGGCAGAGTGTGATTTCGGTCCATCGGGAACAGATTACTGGAAGATAGGTTATCATGCGCTGCCATGTGTGGTTTACCGCTGACACCATACCACAGAGAAAGGATACTTGCATGGTGTAGAGCCAGAATCAACTGGACTGTGGTGTCACACTGCAGTGCTCAGCGATAAGTCTCGTTTCTGTTTAAGGTGGTGAGGTCGACGTCAACGAGTCCGTATACGACCTAGTGAATGGTCACACGAAACAGGGATTTTCGAGACCCTACCTATATAACTACTTGAATAGTGGCGTGGATAGCTATTGGACACAAAAGCAGTAATCTGATGAATACTGAAGGAAGTCTGAAACTCGCCGATCTGGGAACACTATTTGCTTATTCCTCACGAACAATGGCGTCGCGCTTTATACCACCTCATGCGTCGCTTCGCAATAACAACAGAGAGCTGTGGCTTATGAGGAACTGCTCGACCATTCTACCTCTTTCCTTTTAATTCCCTATCCACAGTGATTGTGTTAGCTCGTCTGATCATTAACAGTCGACTTGAGCTGCTTGAGAAGGATTGAAAAGTCCCTTATGGATCTGTTACTATGGTGACATCCAATAACCACATCTATTTCTAGATTTACATACTTACTCGGCAAGCCATCGTATGGGGCACTGCGGAGGGTATGTCTAAATCTACATCTACATCCATACTCCGCAAGCCACCTGACGGTGTGTGGCGGAGGATACCTTGAGTACCTCTATCGGTTCTCCCTTCTATTCCAGTCTCGTATTGTTCGTGGAAAGACGGATTGTCGGTATGCTTCTGTGTGGGCTCTAATCTCTCTGATTTTATCCTCACGGTCTCTTCGCGAGATATACGTAGGAGGGAGCAACATACTGCGTGACTCTTCGGTGAAGGTATGTTCTCGAAACTTCAACAAAAGCCCGTACCGAGCTACTGAGCATCTCTCCTGCAGAGTCTTCCACTGGAGTTTATGTATCATCTCCGTAATGCTTTCGCGATTACTAAATGATCCTGTAACGAAGCGCGCTGCTCTCCGTTGGATCTTCTCTATCTCTTCTATCAACCCTATCTGGTACGGATCCCACACTGCTGAGCAGTATTCAAGCAGTGGGCGAACAAGCTTACTGTAACCTACTTCCTTTGTTTTCGGATTGCATTTCCTTAGGATTCTTCCAATGAATCTCAGTCTGGCATCTGCTTTACCGACGATCAACTTTATATGATCATTCCATTTTAAATCACTCCTAATGCGTACTCCCAGATAATTTATGGAATTAACTGTTTCCAGTTGCTGACCTGCTATTTTGTAGCTAAATGATAAGGGAAGGGATCTATCTTTCTATGTATTCGCAGCCAATTACACTTGTCTACATTGAGATTCAATTGTCATTCCCTGCACCATGCGTCAATTCGCTGCAGATCCTCCTGCATTTCAGTACAATTTTCCATTGTTACAAACTCTCGATACACCACTATTAGTACATGGTCCAATCACATTGATGTGACGACAGCTTATGTTCGAAGTCAATGTGCAATAATCACTCGCAGTCGATAGGTGGCAGCTTCAAAAAAATGGTTCAAATGGCTCTGAGCACTATGCGACTTAACTTCTGAGGTCATCAGTCGCCTAGAACTTAGAACTAATTAAACCTAACTAACCTAAGGACATCACACACATCCATGCCCGAGGCAGGATTCGAACCTGCGACCGTAGTGGTGGCGCGGTTCCGGACTGTAGCGCCTAGAACCGCTTGGCCACTCGGGCCGGCAGTCGGGTAATCCCTTCAGTTCACTACTGTGGCAGTACGAGCACGAGTCAAAAGGCACATTGCATCGACAAGTCATTAATAACCGTCGTCGACAACAGGGCAGGTTTGTGACAGGTCTTTTCTTTTTTAAAAAACATTTCACCTGAAATATTGACGGGAAGTTATGACAAACACGAACACCAGCGGTATCTGTTCATATGATGCAACGGACAAACAGTTAGATGACGATCGTCAGTTCTACCGCAAAGTATTTTACGAGTTCTTCGATATACCTGACCATTTATTAAACCCTTCCGATTTCTGCGTTATGGTACCGTTTGCTTCCAGTTAATGACATGTATGCCTTTGGAAAAAGAAACCGGCAAATTTGGGAAATGAATTATTTTAAAATATTACTTAAATATGATAACATAGTTAGACAGGAATAACAATCAGCAACATGGTCCTTGGGCTCTCTCCACATCGTGGGCACAGTGGACAACACCACATACTCTTTACCTTTACACCACTGAATTAGTTTGCAGTAACATGTAGCACAACAGAAATTTGGTGCCCATTCTTTATCTTGGCCTCCTACCTCTACTCCAAAGTAATGTTTATATGCTTTCTTTATGACTGTTGAAATTTTCTTCCTATTTCAGACAAAGATGAACTTCCCACAGATATGGCGGAAGTTGTCTGTCTTATAACGACATTCACGACGACGTGGCATTTCAGAAAATTAAAAAATAACTCTTCAATAATACACCTGTACTACAATAATACTCGAGAACTAGAGAAACGCTGATATGTAAAAATAAGTAGTCAATTTACCTTCAACACCAGGCTAAATCAGTTTAAACACAGGAATTTATAAATTCAACTGTGCTCGGAAATATGACAGATACGGTTACTTGTCACCCAGAACACCCACTCATTGAGATTGACACATTTATGACTAACATCACAGTTGTAAACTCGATTCACCTGCCTCTGGGAAGCGTGGAGGTTTACTGCAGAGGCAGCGATCGGCTGCTCAAAGTGGTTCAAATGGCTCTAAGCGCTATGGGACTTAACATCTGAGATCATCAGTCCCCTACACTTAGAACTAATTAAACCTAACTAACCTAAGGACGTCACACACAATCATGCCCGAGGCAGGATTCGAGCCTGCGACCGTAGCAGCAGCGCGGTTCCGGACTGAAGAGCCTAGATACGCTCGGCCACCGCGGCCGGCCTGACATATTGCAGGTGGTCTTAATGACATAGGTGTGGTAGGGGATAACCCATTGACATCTGATTCTTCCCACGTGCTGCTAAACAAGAAATTGTTACATTCCATCACTACTGGATCCAGAAACATAACCGTATTTCTCTATAAAGTCTCTGTGTTTGTCATGAATTGTGGATACACAACCACGCACACACACACACACACACACACACACACACACACACACACACACACACACACATAAAAAGTATCCCTGACAACGATATTTTGTTTACATATTTGAAATTACACTGGTTTAGAAGAACACACTGGTTTAGAAGAACAAACTTTAATATCACAAATAGAACTCATGACGTGCAGTGCAATTTTAAAAGTAATTTGCCGACGCATTCGTAAAAATGTTTCTAAATTTAATGCCCGCCAGGAATACTGGTGCGCTCAAATTATTCGTGGAACAGAGATCTGGATGAACCCTGAGGTAGAAAGCTGTGTAATATTCACCGAGTCATGGAACGTACATTGAATGTACACATTAGTCGTCATATAAGGGGGGTCTACGTTACAGACGAAAAACATATTGTGTTTGGCGAGGTCGAAAATGAGTGTGTCGCTGAAGTTATCTGAACCTGTGAAACACTTCTAGACGAACTCAGGTTAATCATCGGCTGTTTTTTCCGACCACACTCGTTTCCGCCAGGACAGTTTTAGAGTCATTCAAAGAAATTCTACGCTCAGAAGTGCGGAAATACCCAGAGCATGTGATATTTGCTGAAGGTGGCTTTAACATGCCGGGTGTAGGCTGCGGCACCTACGGATTCAGTACAGGTAGTATAGGCAAGCAGTCTTGTGAAGTACTTTTGTACTGGTTCGAGCTAGTGGTTCGACAGCACCACACGCAGTGTAAATAATCTAGACCGCATCGAAATTGTCAGTATAAAGACATGGATAAGTGATTACGACGTCATCATAGCGACGATGGTTACTGAAAATAGTAAATCCATCAAGAAGAGTAGGAGAGTATGTTTTTCTAGAAAGAGCAGATAAGCTATTACTAGCATCCCACTTAGACAATAACTGATATCATTTAGATCCTTTATGAAGGACGTAGTGGAATTATTTGCTAAGCTTAAACAGACTGTAAGTCGCACTCTGGAGAAGAATGTGACGAGTACGTGGGTTAAGGGCCGATGTGAACAACCGTGGTTTAACAACAAAATTCGTTACGTAGAGAGGTAGAAGCAACCGTTGCAGTCTCGGTTCAAAAAAGAACGCGCGAATGACGACAGGAAATTGTAGTACTAAACCGTGTGTCTGTAGAAAGAGCAAAGCGTGAAACATACAACTTCGATTGCCATACGTTAGCAAAGGACGTTGGCAAGCACGCTAGAAATTTCTGGTCCTACGTGAAGTCGCTAAACGGGTTGCAGGTTTCTACCCAGTAACTAGTCGAACAGTCTGATGTGGCCGTAGAAGACAGTAACAGGAAAGCTGAAATTTTAAATTTAACGTTTAAGACATCATTCACACAGGAGGATAGTACCAACATACCGTTGTTTGAGCGTTGTAGAGACTCTCGTATGGAGGACATAGACATAGGCATACCTGGCATACATAAGCAACTGAAAGGGTTGAAAACAATGAAGTCGCCGTATTTGCTTGGAATCCCAATCTGGTTTTACACAGAGTGCTCTGCGGAATTAACTCCTTGCAACTGCTTGCAACTATCGAGCTACTCTCGCCCAGAGACAAGTCGAAAGTGAGTGGTAAGTTGTGCAGGTGACTACTGTGTATGAGAAGGGTAAAATACCGGAAGGGCAAAATTTCACACTAATGTCTTCAACACCAGCTTGCTCTAAGTGTGCGACCTAACATCCCTAAGATGTTCAGGCTCACATGCTGTTCCTATTCGTCATAATATCTTGGCTCAAACTCGTCTAGGGGTTGTACCACACGTGTCGCATTACACGCCGTAAATTAAAGACTTGTGACCATTTGGTTAAATTGTCTCGCTGATGGCAAGTTTGCGTAATAGAAATTAACATAACATGTAACAACAGTAATAATAATATCGGGAACTAAATTAACTATACATAAATGATGTAGGCCACACAGTTGCTATCTGGTTAGAATAATGTTTATTTAGAAAGCAAACTAATAACGAAAGTGGTCGTTTCTATGATTACTGTTACACGCGAGCGCATATCCATTTGACAGAGCCCGATCATCCACAATCTCATGGCGAATTAGAAGTCCACTACTCCATCTCGTTAACAATGCGAAAAGTTAGAGTTCACACCAAGCGCGCGGCTGCTCACCGCTCAGAGACAAAATCCTGCGATACCATACAACGTGAGATTTTCTAAGTCGTTTTGCTTCCTAGCTGCCTAAGGACCGACCGCTCGCTTTCGTGTCTGCATCCGAACTGTACCCTTAGGTATCTCCAACCGAACTGTCCACTTTCGCGTCTGCACCAGCACTTCCTCTGCCCATCCCCAGCCGCGTTTCCCGCGCGTCGAATATCCTCGCTCAACTGGCTAGGGCAGTTCCCTTTCCTGAAGCCATCCATCTGATTGGCTACAGCTTAGTCTACATTATTTTACATTTTAAAATATTTAAATAATCAAAGATTGACGACTTCCATGTTATAAATAAAATAACAATAATATACATTACATAATAAACGTTTAATTCTTTTACATAAAACCAATACATTTTCCTTCTTAGCTTCTAATGACACAGCCAGTAGCCTTACACCAATGTGCTTTCTGATAAATAAATAAAGAACAAAAGTAACTATTATGTACTAAACTTTACAATAAATATTCTATTACCTAATGATTCAATAAGGTGAAATGCTGTCATCGTTCAGTGTGTTTTGTGTGGAGGAAAGGATGATCTGGTGCTTAACCGAAAAACCCTGGTAATTTAAATTTACTATATCTTTTAAGAAAATGAAATTAGAGAGTTGATATTTACAACGTTTGTTATTTAAATGATACGCTTCTATATGAAATGTCGAATTTTAAGATCGACGAAAGCGTTCAAATTTTAGCTTTCAGGACTTTTGTTACAAAACTTGTTAATTTCACTTTAACAGTAAATCCTAAACTGTTACAGATATGATCAATATTCAAGCTTTATTGGGATCAAAAATGGTTCAAATGCCTCTGAGCACTATGGGACTTAACATCTGAGGTCATCAGTCCCCTAGAACTTAGAACTACTTAAACCTAAATAACATAAGGACATCACACACACCCATGCCCGAGGCAGGATTCGAACCTGCGACCGTAGCTGTCGCGCGGTTCCGGACTGAAGCGCCTAGAACCGCTCGGCCACCGCGGCCGGCCTTTATTGGCATCACCATGAAAATTTATGGAGGGTGACAGATTAAAATTACTGTGGCTAGATGCCCTTTATCACTACAAAATTAAGTAGTTTCCATAAATGTTTCCCTTTATAGCCGATCTTAGGGCCATCATATTTAACACTGCTACGTCTCCTGGGCCACCAACGGCTTCTACTGGGTTTCCCTATGACATAGGTTCTCGTCTGTCTCACTAGCACACTACCCCGCTTAGGCCTCAATTGACAATAGAAGCCTGTGAATTTCGCCATCTCGTGGTGAATCTGCACCCTTTGCAGCACACGGTCCTCGATGACAGGGTTCGTTTCCCAATTCCTGTACGCTGACTCTTTCGGCCATATATTTAAATGAGAGCGCAATGCTCGTTAATTCACAAGTGTAGGGAAATGTGACTAAATGCAGATCAGTGGAAGAGACAGTGCTATGATTCTCGAATGCATTAATGGTGTACTGCTTGACGCCATCACGTCGATTAAATATATAGGTGTAAAGTGGCTAAGTGAGATTAAATGGAATGAACAATTGAGGGTAGTAGTTGGGAAGGTGAATGGTCGACTTCGGTTCATTGGAAAATTTTAAGAATGTATTTAAGTGACTGCATACAAAAGTGTAGTGTAACGCATTATCCACTAAGTCAGATACAGGAAGACATCGAAATATTCAGAGGCAGGACGCTAAATTTGTTACTGGTAGATTCTAAAAACACGCGAGTTTAACGGAGATTCTTCATGGACTCAAATGGTAATTCCTGGAAGAAAGGCGACTTTCCTTTCACGAAACACCATTGACAAACTTTAGAGAACCGGCGCTTGATGCTGAGTACGGAACTATTCTACTGCCAGCAACGTACAATTAGCGTACTGATCTCGAAGACAAGAAACGAGAAATTATAGTCGGTGCGGATTCACACACAGCCGGTTTTCTCTCGCTCTATTTGCGAGTGGAACAGCACAAAAAGCGGGCCATCCCTGAATTCCAATGCGTAGGCCACACCTGTCTTTATGCAACCAACATAGCACAGCTGTATCGCAGGTCCTCTAAACTCTCTGCAGTACAGTTGTTTGCATGTACACAATGGGTATCACAAGAGACTACTAAGAGAACACTGCTCTTTACAGCTATAAGTCCACATGTAAACTAATACAGTCATACAACAAATATTTAAAAAAACACGTTATTAGATATGAGGCAGTCCTTACCACTTGTAAATTAAACTTCATAACGATAAGTGATACTGCAGAAGTCTTATCACACTCATTAAATGGCATGACAAGTTGTTGTTCATGATCAGAATTTCAACCCAATGTTAACCAAACAAAACTTGTGTATCTGACCGGGACTCGGCTAGTCATAAAGAGACATAAAATATCGAAATGTTCACCAGTATCAGTTTACAAGACCAAATGTTCGCACCTGGAAATAAATGACGATATGTTTAGCACTGTACTAGGAACACTGTGAAGCTTATATGGTCTCTGAGAAGTAATCACGAAAGTGCAGTGCAGAAGTGTGAAACACCATGAAATATAGTTGTGGTGATGGACGGGCAGTAGAACCCAGTAGTATGAATTGTTAACTAAGTATGCTCGGATATCAGACATTAAATATGTTCACCAATAGTGTGATATTGGAACCCGAAACGAAGATACAAATTATGTTTGCCTGACAGGGATTCGAACCCGACACCTCTTCCTATTATCTTATAGCTATGAATAGACATGAAATATTTATAGTTTCCTCACCAGTAACGAGATGTGCACATGTCCCGTTAGAGGAAGCACAACGAATAGTTCTGTGCTGCTTGGCACTCCAACTCCACGCATATCGTCGTTGTTGAACCCGCAAGAAGAGGTGTCAACTATCAAATTCTTTTCACTAGTACTTAGGATCGCGGGGTTCGTCGAGTCTTGGAGGAGTTTGGCATCGTGGGGAAACAACAAAATGATGGGACAGTATCATCTCGAAAGGTACAAAGCCAGAGAAAATTGGAATCGGAGCACGAACCCCAGTCCAATGGGTCCGCAGCTCGTGGTCGTGCGGTAGCATTCTCGCTTCCCGCGCCCGGGTTCCCGGGTTCGATTCCCGGCGGGGTCAGGGATTTTCTCTGCCTCGTGATGACTGGGTGTTGTGTGATGTCGTTAGGTTAGTTAGGTTTAAGTAGTTCCAAGTTCTAGGGGACTGATGACCATAGATGTTAAGTCCCATAGTGCTCAGAGCCATTTGAACCCAGTCCAATTGCAGTATTTTCAGAATCTCAAGATCACTTAAAATAAGAGATGAAGGTCCTTTGACCTTACATGACGGTTTGTCCATGAACTGAAATAACATTACTAGTGAAAGAAAGCTTAATGTAAACAGAGTTTTTGGAAGCACAGACTTGCGCCTCTAACAGCAAAAACTAACCCAACTCTGCTTCAGTCAGTAGAGAATTGACATGCTTATTGTTTATTTGGAACCATGGCAGAGTCCTGCATTAATTACTTGGCGTTACTGGAGGTGAGGAGGGTATGTTTGTGTGTTTGTCGCTGTTAAGAAATGGTACCTCCCCCCCCTCCAAACGGGAATGGAACCCACACCTAATCCATTACAAGCTATCTTCAGTCCAACCAACCTTCGAATTGCACATATGTTATCGTTATGTTTTTGTCATAATGAGGTATGCAGCACACAGTACAAGAAGTGTTGACTTCTAATTTAGCTGTCGTTGTCAGCAACCTATTCAAAGTCTAGTACTCACCGTCATGCAGTGTGAATGCAAAGCCATGACATCAAATCCATCCTTTTCCTTTCTTTTTTCAGCCATATTCCTTCTGCCTGTTAAGACATAAGTCTGACAGAAGTTCAGAGACAGATTCGGTCATTTTCTAACCAACCAGGAATAATGGTTCAAATGGCTCTGAGCACTATGGGACGTAACTTCTGAGGTCATCAGTCCCCTAGACATAGAACTACTTAAACCTAACTAACCTAAGGACATCACACACAACCATGCCCGAGGCAGGATTCGAGCCTGCGACCGTAGAGGTCGCGCGGTTCCAGACTGTAGCGCCTAGAAGCGGTCGGCCACACCAGCCGGCCCAACCAGGGATAGAAAAATCTTTCTGAAACATGTTTGTCAAAGGGTTCGTGGGTGTTTGTCTGGTAAGAACAGTTTCAGCGCCATCAGCCAACGACCGCTTGATACAGGCCGGCGCCCACCCAAGTTATTGCAACGCATCGGGTATAGAGCGTATGACATCCAGCGGATTCTTCTACGCTCGAATTATCAAGTTGGTGTAACATTATGCTACGGTGAGTATGATATAATACTATGTTTCAGCATACTCCCTGACGATTTTGTATGGCATGTTGCTATAAGGGTATTTAACTATGGCCCTATTCTGTTCTAGTGTGTAGTATAGCTCGTGCCATGACAACTTGAATATTTCTCATTTTTGACGTTATGCTGAGTGTCGTTTACGCATTAGAAAAGGAGTCTAAAACGAAGTAAAGTCTAACTTTTGTGACATTCTGTTTGTGTTTTATAAAAGGATCAAAGCAGTGGAGGCAATTCGAAACATCTATGCCCTGTATCGAGTGAGTGCTAGCGAGAAAGTCAAGTTGTATCGTTTGAAGAAAGATCGTTCTTAGATTAATTAATTACCACATTCAGGAAGACAAACAGGTGTTGATGAAGGATGTTTCTACGATTTATTACTATGGTAAATGACAGTATATCTGATAATCTGCAAGTGTGGGGACTAATTAACCTTTGTGCAGTACTTGCCTTCAGTAGTCATATTGAGATTAAAAGAAAGGAAAGAGGATTACGGTAGAACTGCTCGTCTAGGACGAGATTAAACGCATTTTGAACCGGGAAAGATAGGGAACGAAGTCATCTCTGCCCTTTCAAAGGACTGAGCCTGGCAACGCCGTAATCGAGTTAAGGAGGTCACCATAAACCAAAACCAGAGTGTCCTGGTGGTGATTTGAAGTACCGTGTGGTAACTTTACAAGGATAAAATAGTCGTTAAGTCATAAGAAATATTATCTCAAACGCTGGCCTGTATAGGTCCACAAAACGTATTATTATTGATATACATCTGGTGGCACAAAGGTGTTTTGTATTAGAAACTGCTTCACAGGGATGTGTCCTGCACAGTTGACATTTGTTGCCAACAAATGAGATGCCTTGCAGTCGCAGAGTAACAAATGTGACTTGGAAGACAGCACCAAAGAACTTGGATTTCAAACATATCTACCGCATCTACGGCTAATCTGGCACGGGCATGTGTTCACCTTTCTCGCCCTTTATTGATCAACCATAAAGAAAACTAGTTTTTGTTTTCTTTTGTTTGTTTTTGTTTTGGCAATTGCACCTTCAACGTGGCCTAACTCAGAATCAGAAAGGAGGGGGTGCTGAAGATATAACAGAATAACGTATCGAGATCACTAGAATGGACGCGACTTTTCTCGTAGGTCTGTGTTAGCTATCTATGTGCCAGACAGAATCGTATAAAATACGATGACACAGAAGTACGTGCTACATAGGAAAGTACACCTCCTCAATAACTCAATTCGAACGAATCGCGTGTAGGCTAAGTGGCCCGCGGCGGCGCGGATGGCAATACGCTCGGCCCCGCAACGGTGGCCATAGGAAGGGGTTGGGGGGGGGGGGTGAAGGGCACCCCCGATATGTACCCGCCACTGGAGTTGTTGCTGAATCAAACACAGTTAACAGAATATTCAGTGATATGATTTCATTAATAGATTTGTGTATTTTCAGTAGCACTTCCGCAGTACATAGGAGACATGACCATTATGATAAGAGACATCAGTGGCTGCACGGTAATGTTAAGTTGTGCATTATTTCTACGCGCTTTTTGAAAGTGGAATGGTAGAGAAATAATGTTATGAACTGCGGAGTGTTCATGTAGATGTGGATGCAAATGTCAAGGGAGGGGTAGCAGGACGGAGTTAGGGTTTAGGAATGGATAGAAGTGCAGCACCCGATAACAAAAAAGTGAAAATCTTGCAAAGTATGCCTTGCTTAGACGTACGACACAGTTCGTTTTATCTTAGGACAGAGAGAAGAGAAAGGAATGGTTTTAAAACGAAGAGTGGATTATGGGTAACTGGATATAAAAGAACACGGCTTCTTTCGCTTTGAGAGGAGTGATAGAGGACAGCAAGGAAAGCAGAAATGAAACGAGAATATATAGTTTCAGTGGAAACTGCTAGATTTATTTATAACGTTTTGGAGAATGGAGTAGAAGGGCAGTTGAGGTGATAATGTAAGAGAGGCGAAAAAGAGAGCCAGAGGGAGAATGGAAGAAAAATTAAATATGCATAAATGTAAGACGAAATCGTCTGCATAATATTTGGGTGCATTAATGGATGAAGGAGAATAGATGGATGTATTTGAAATACTTTTAAGGCGTCCATCTAAACTGATTACTATGTAAGTATCTAGACAGAGTATAAATGAAATAAGAAGAGAATATTTAAGAAACTGTATGTTCAAAAGAACTCACTTCAATTAAAAAAGCAACTCAAAGGAAAATTAACTCCAATTTCATTTCATCTGTTGCCAAAAGATCTTCTACTGGCTCTCATTGAGAAAAAATGGAGAAAGAGACGACATAACAAAACGTTTTAAAGACTAATGTTTTATCCTGAACCCCACATTATTTTGTGCTTTTATCATGCGTCTTGGCGCAGAATCTGTAAGCCACCGGACGTAACAACCTGAAGAAGCAACTTCCTACTGAACTGGGATTCGAGCTCCGATTCTAATTTTTCTCTGGATTTGAACCCTTCGAGATGATACTGTCCCTTCTTTTTGTTGTTTCCTCACGATGTGAAGCTCCTACAGGCGTCTACGAACGGTGCGGTCGTAAGTGCCAGGCAAAATTTATTTGTATCGTCGTTTCAAGTTCCAGTATCACGCTATTGCTGAACATATTTGATATCTGACATTTGAGTGAGTTTAGTTAACAAATCCTATTACTTGGTTCTACTGACATTCCATCACCACAACTGTATTTCATGACGTTTCACACCAGCACATTGCACTTTATTACCGACTTTTGTTGGTTACTTCCTAGCAACAGTGTAAGCCTCATGGGGCTCCCAGTGTAGTGCTTATCATATCGTCATTTATTTCCATGTTCGGACATTTGGCCTTGAAAACTGATAATGGTGAACATTTCGATATTTTATGTGTGTTTATGCTTAGTCGAGTCCCGATCAGACAAACAAGCTTTGTTCTGCCATTAGTGATTGTTACTTCTGCAATGACACTTATTACAATGAAGTTTAATTTACAAGCAGTAAGGACTGTCTCATATCTAATACCGTGTTTTCTAATATTTGTTGCATGACATTGAATTTAGTTTACATCTGGACTGACAGCCATAAAGAGCAAAAAATGGCTCTGAGCACTAACTTCTGAGGTCATCACTCCCCTAGAACTTAGAACTACTTAAACCTACCTAACCTAAGGACATCACTCACATCCAAGCCCGAGGCAGGATTCGAACCTGCGAGTGTACCGGTCGCGCGGTTCCAGACTGTTGCGCCTAGAACCTCTCGGCCACGCCAGCCGGCCATAAAGAGCAGTGTTCTCCAATAGTCTTTTGTAGTACCCATTGTGTATAATCAAGTGAGTGTACAGCAGAGCGTTCAGAGGACCTGTGATACAGCTATGCTATGTTGGTTGCATAAAGTCAGGTGCTGTCTGCACATCGGAATTCAGAGATGGCCCACTTTTTGTGCTGTAGAATTTACATTGCACCACTGCTAGTATTCCCCTTTCCTTATCCACCTGGGAATACAGCGAGTGAAAAATTGCGGTGTTTGAATCCGTACCGACTATAATTTCTCATTTCTTCTCTTCGTGACTACTACACGAACTGTGTGTTGGCGACAGAATAGTTCCGCAGTCAGCTTCAAGCGCCGGTTCTCTAATGTGTGTCAATGGTGTTTCGTGAAAAGAAAGTCGCCTTTCTTCCAGAAATTATCGTTTGAATTCATTAAGTTTCTCCATGAAACTCGCGTGTTGTTAAAACCTACCAGTAACAAGGTTAGCATCCTGCCTCTGAATATTTCGATGTCTTCCTTTATCTGATGTGGTGGATAATGCGTTACACTAGACATCTGTATGCGGTCTCCTAAACACATTCATCAAATTTTCCAATGAGTCAAAGTGGACCATTCGCCTTTCCAACTAGCGTCCTCAGTCGTTCGTTCCATTTAATATCACGTAGCAACATTACACCTAGATGTTTAATCGACGTGATTGTGTCAAGCAGCACACCACTAATGCATTTGAAAATTATAGGATTGTCTTTCCCACTGATCTGCATTTACTTACATTTCCCTACATTCAGAGCAAGATGCCATTCATGATACCAACTAGAAATGTTGGTTAAGTCATCTTGTATTCTCGACGGCGCCAACTTCCCCTACACAACAATAGCTGCGACAATAAGTAGTGTTTTCTATCGGTCTATTGTGTATAGTCGAACGACTGTACTCCAAAAGATTTCGCTGTTTAATAGAGTACCTGCGACACAGCTACGTTATGTTAGATGCATTCCGCAGCTGCCCATTTTTTTCCCGCGAAGAGTGCCATCATACCCGAAAGTATTCGAACGACGTGAATTGCGTTTCAGCTGATTTGCATGCAGTCCACATCACGTAGCTGTCTTGGAAGTATCGTCGTTTGATCGTAAAAATGAATACCACAAGACATCACTGTTCCTTAAGGTAATCAATGCAGATGAAAATTAGCACCACTGGACAGTCCTTAACGTTTGTAAACTCAATTTTATTGCAGCAAGTGACATTTCAAAATCACTATCTGACTTATTAGAATTTGAGTTAACTAGCTCCATCACGTACGTCATTCCAGCTGTCTTTAAGCAACATTAAATATTTTTATGAACACGAACTTTGAGACGATATCTGGATATCTAAAGTTCTATGACAGTTCGAAGTATTTTTGGTCTTTAAAAGGTTTTCCCACTCTAGTGAAACGCCGTTCCTGTTCCGAGTGGTTGGTTATAAACTGGTTGTTTATCTAACCCTTTAGAAGCAACGCAATTAACAGCGGCAAGCACTCTACGGAAACCTCAATATTAACATCGTATCACTAGCAATTTCTCTATACTAATGATTTAGCAATTATTTGTGCACTTTTCTGAACTTGGAGCGACATGATGAACCTCTTTGTTCTGGATCTGGATTGAAACCAAGCACCTATAGCCACTGTAACTTACCAGACATTTCGTGCCTCACCCACACTCGATCACAGCGGCGTTCGCCATTGGTCACTAAGCCTAAAGGGTCGCGAAATATGGAAGTTTTTAACAGTATCAGTTAGCAAATCTGAACTTGAAAATTTTTGTGCTCTGACTGGAGTACTGTCAAATCCCTTATCTCCCTGTTAAATAATCACGAAAAATGTTTAACATAAATTCAGGTCACAAAGTTTGCACCGCTTTAAAAGGAAGTGCCATGATGTAAAGTTTTGTAAAGCGGACCCGAACTCAGCACGTAATCAAATGTTAGATATCGAATTTTTTCCCCAGCAGCGGGATGTTTGAAATGAGGATACAAATTTTCTTGCCTGACCGGGAACCTGGTACCTACTGCCGTTGGCTTCTATCCACGAATTTTTGCTCACCATGAGTGGGATGTGTGCATGTTTGGCTATAAATAACGGCACCTATCGTTATTGTCGACAACACATGAAGAGACATTAAAAATATATATTATTTATCAATAGTAGTTCGATGCGCAAACGGTAGAACCTGCGATGAAACCGAGGATTTTTTTGGCTGTACAAAGATTCGAACCCAAATATCAGCGTTTCGTGGAGGAGTTTGCGGTCTTAGGGAAAACAACGAGTTGATCTAACTATATCGTTCTGTGTGTGTCAGATACGGCGAAAGAGAAGATCCGAATTCGAATCCTAGTGCAGCATCAAATAAAATAAGAGCCCTGTGACATGAAATGGCCATTGGCTTATTAAATAAATAGAGTTTCTTTTGTAAGGAACCTCACTGACGACAGAGTTTCTGTTTGCCGCGACTTCTGCCTCTGTTATAGAACAACAAACCGGTTCAGTTTCTTTTGGTAGCGAAGGGATATGATGTTTACGATGAGGACTCTGAACTACGGTCATCCTGACATTCTTCACTTCGCATTAATAGAGGTGACGGAGATCTGTCCATGGGTGTTCAAAATACACGCCACACGTAGGAATCGCACTCTTACCTCGCAAATAAGAAACCAGGATCAATTCACCAGACCACTTAAGCCGAGATACGCTACTTTCATGACTGTATAATAACGTATGATGCGCTTGGCTAACAAATTAGACGCGGTGGAACAAATTCAGTTCTCCATGAACTGGTTAGTTATCAACAGAGTTCTGACACGGAAATTTTGATAGTCTCATGTCAGAGTTATGTAAAGATGCCATTAGTCATAATATTCTCGGATGGAAACCACTTCGAAATTTTCATTATTTCAGGAAATTTCTTTGATCGATGAATACCAGTGGACAGTATGAATTTACCAAATACTTCTTATTACTGCCATTACCTCTATTAACTTCTTCATTCTGCTGCTGCTGCTACACGCGTGCATGAACGAGATGTCTAAAGCTTTATGGTCATTTTTAGAAGCAGTTGCCCAAAAACGGGTAAACATTTAGTTCGCAGCAAATGGTACCGGCGGTCGGTGGCAAGTGGACCGTAACGAGTTGTTATTTAGTTCTTTCCAGGTCTAGGTAATGATTTTCAAGTTGATATCGGATATCTCCAGTTATTCTAAAATACATTAAAACTAAATTAAGTGATGAAAATGTTACGTCATAGCAGAAACTGCGTTGCATTATTTCATTTACTTCCACTTAGCAACGACGGGGGTAAAATGCTAAAACTGAAGGTAAATTCCACTTTCAAAGCCAGAAGATGTTAATGTTTTCTGTTGAATGTCACGATCATCGTCTCCAGATGACTTTGTCGGCGTCATCTATTTCAAGTAGAGCAAGCAAGAAAATATGGCAGAATATCTACTGTTTACCTTTGCAATAAACTCATTCCACGTGGTCCAAGTCCATATTTCGCGGATTTACTCTAACTATAGTAGCCACTTCACCAATGTAGAATAATATTTCAACGTTGCAAAACTCACACCTCCCTCAGAGGCCTTACGCTTAGTCGTCAACCACAAATTCTGACTCTGTGGAACACCAGTTTCAGGAAACTGATGTAGCGAACACAGTTTACCACTGCTCTTTGTAACCTGAATATACACAGTTGACTTATTGGGCTCCATAACTACGCTGCAACAGTAATTTCGTGACCAGGCAATGCATAAGAATTGTAGAATTTAATAATGCCGTGGCTTCCAGCTCTGTATATCCCTGACCTAAACTGGCTCTGCATCTTTTCACGCCCCAGGTACTGCAACGTCACACTGACACCAACATTGTGCTCGTACTGTCAACTTCATCGTTCGTTTCACATGATTTTGCAACAACTGAACTAAAGTCACATGACCCAATATGAGAAGTTTCATTTCGTTCCTCCTTTCTTTCTGGGAGATTTTTTGTCTGATCACTAAGTTTTTCCCTTCTGCCCAGCGAAATAAGGCAAAATGCGGCCAGTAACCACTTCACAAACCGCTGTTTAGTGCTGTTCAGATGCTTTCTTTTAATGTTATCGTAGTCGAAGAAATTTAGTTTAATCTTAAAACATCTTAAGCAGCGATGTTCTCAAATTTACCGAATAAGAAAACCTTATTGTCCGGGTAGGAGAAGGTTTAGAAAAAAAGTCTGCTCAGTCTAGGCCAAGTAGACCGTTTCGTCTGATAACAATGCATTATAGTTTGCGTAAGACGTCATACCACACGTTGTGTTCCTGTAGTTGTGGAAATCATTAGTTGCAACCCAGTTGAACATCTAAGGGTATGGTACTGCTAAAAATTCAAAACAATTAACGACTGAAGTCTGTATTTAACTTCAAACTAAGGTATTTTTATAATAGGGAAATCAGGGGAGACTCTTTGTCCTAGCCTTCCTTCAACGAACATTGGAAGCTGTACACTCAGATGTTTACAATACTACGATTACTTTGAACTTTACAATATATGTTGTCCTTCTAAGCTAATAATTCTTTATTTACAGCAAACTGAAATTTGTGACAGCTGCAGGATTCGAACCCGATAACAAGGGAATACAAATTCGCCTATTTACCTACTACTCCCCTATCCTACCACCTTTATGAAGCGTTCCCTGGTGTGATATGTGGGGTAGCATAAGTGCCTAAAATACGTTGTCCAGAGCAACATAACTTGCATCACAATTTGAATCTAAATTTTACCTTTAATCTCTGAAAACGGTGTCATTATTATCACTAAATATGATGTTTAGAGACAAAATACATTCACACGATACTCTAAACAATACCCACAAGCAACTAATTTATTAAATCTCTTTTCAAATCATGTAATTAGGAGTGTATATGACATCTGAGGCGAAGGAAGTGCTCTCCACCTTTTATGGCGCGTTTCATTCTGCCTTGTCACTAGGGTCTTACTTGTGAAGTGACACAGCTTAAAGAATTTGATAAAGGTCACATTCTTGCGCCTTATGAAGATGGATACTGTATCAGAACCATATCCCGTGTCCTGTGATATATAGAAAATTACGATACATATTTGGGTGAAGAAGATGGCGGAGGAAGGCCACGTCAACCGATGTCGTTGGCCTGGACGTCAACGGACTACCATGGGGGATCAACACAATGGTATATTCCACTGCAATGACGAATACTCTTTCAGGACTAGCACAGAAATTATTAACATCCTCCAGTTCAGTGTGAACAGATTGTCCGTTCGTCGTCGTCTCAACGAGAAAGGAAGGTACGGACGAAACTATGCTGTTAAGGAAATGCTGAAGGTCCAACATAATGCTGCTAGATTAAACTTCGGAGTGGCATACCGAAGGAAACCGCTTTCGTACTGGAATCAAGTTATATTGACGGACGAGAAAGTGTTTTCTATTGCACTAAGTATTTCAGTCCATGTATATCGACCAATTAGAGTGAGATTCGACAGCAAATATGTCCATGAGAGGCAAAGATATGACCTAACTTGCGTCACTGTTTAAGGATCGATATTAGCAAATGGTTGCGGCGTTCCGTGGCAACTGGACCGCCCGTTTTCCAGTCAATACTACCGCGGAATACGGGAGAACTTAATGCTTCCTGCTGTTCCTCAGAGAGTTTCTGGAGGCAGAATAATCTTTCGACATGGCTGTTCTCCTATCCACACAGCACACAGGAAACTGTGTAAAACGCTAATTTCAAATGAACGGAGACGCTGAGCTGTTGGACTGCCCACCCCCCCCACCCCCCTCAAAGGTTGGGCACCTCACTCAACTAGAGCATTAGTGGATAGAGATGGAGAATATTATTAAGAGTAGAGGACCAGCACTGACAACCTAGCCAGAGCATTCCGAAGCAGTTCACTTCACAGAATAACAGATTCATTCGAAAACTTGTGCTTCTATTCCCCGGCGGCTAAATGCAGTTGTAGAGGACGGAAATTGGACATGGTACGGAATTACTATGTTGTTAGGGGAAAAATTTATTTAAGACAAATGATCATTTTGTTTTCCTTCGAAAGAAAGGAAAATTCGTTTGTGTTACACCCTTTATGAAAAGAAAGAGGAAAAGATAATACATAGAAACTAGACTGTCTACTGTACTCTTTTCAGTCGTTCAATAGACTCATAAAGTGAAGTGTCGTGTGACGAGGGCCTCCCGTCGGGTAGACCATTCGCCTGGTGCAAGTCTTTCGATTTGACGCCACTTCGGCGACTTGCGCGTCGATGGGGATGAAATGATGATGATTAGGACAACACAACACCCAGTCCCTGAGCGGAGAAAATCTCCGACCCAGCCGGGAATCGAACTCGGGCCCTTTGGATTGACAGTCTGTCGCGCTGACTACTTTTTTTTTTCCTTCACGAACACCCGCTTTAGGTTCACAGATTTTTTGTTTTTTTAAAAAAAGAAAGAAAATTACCTCTTCCACTTCAGGCGTTGGCCCCTATCACCCATACTACCCCCAAAAACCTATCTAGCCTAAAAACAAAAACAAAGCTAGTGCCACCGCCACTTTCATCCTGAAGCTAACTACGACGTCCGTTCGCCACCATTTCAGGTTCCACCAACGAACAAAAATTAAATATGCCTCTGAACATTTTATAAAAATAAAAGGAGAAAGGAAAGGGTATAATAATTTATTATATTTTATTTGTTGTTCATTGTGTTCTTATTTTGTTCTTGTGTATTTATTTGGATTCGAAAGCAGGTCTCCTGCCCACTTTTTTAAAAATCTTTTTTTATGTATATAGATATCAATGTGCGAACAGTCATAGTTAATCAAGCCTGGAAAACTAAAACAGAATGAAGACACCATCGAAGATATGAACATAACATGAAAAGAAAGCTACCACATCGTAGTTAGGCTTCCCAGCGACTGCGCCCACTGATAAAGATTGTTCAATATATGCTCGTTTGTAGTTCGTGCTGACATCATCTGCCACTGCCTGGAACATTCCAGCTGCACGGCGGGCTGTGAAAGGCACTCCATAGGTAGTTTGCGAAGCACTGTCGATATCTGGTATGCCCGGAAATAGCATGATGTCTTTCTTGCAAATAGAGCCAGAAGTCAAGGAAATTCTTGTGTCCGTCACGACAGAGGTAATGGACCGCATGTCCACGTATCCAGGTGACGGAGTTGGTTCGAGTCTTGGGGTAAAATGTCTCATCCGGAAACAATAACGTGCGTGCAGATATATGCTCCGGCCTAACTCGCAAGAGATAAGCCAGCATCTGCCGCACTAGGTGCCAAACCGGTTCCGCCTCTCCACAGCTGAGGTGGTGCTCGTCAGAATCTACTGTATTATAACCCACACAATTGGGGGATTCTGCCATGTGGATATTGTAGAGACGTTCTTGCGTCACCAGCTTCCCATTAACGATTACGTACCATTGGGAAACAACATCGGAATCAAGCATGGCATCGTGTACAGTCTTCCACACCACGCGCCACCGTACGTCAGGATATTTTACTTCGACCACATTTAGGGGGCGGCGTTACATTACAGCATGTCATGATATAGGCGTCGAGTTGTGGCCATTTGTGGTGTCGTGAGCGCTACACTGCAATAACTTTGTTCTAAATAGAAACGTCCTATATAAAAGAGGGGCGCTGGGATGTCCTTTAGTGGCACCGGCGCTCTTAGTGAAGCAGGTCGTAGTGCCGTCAGAAGCAGACTCGTGAGGCTCGTAGGACAACGGCGCAGCAGACATAAATGTGAGCTAACATAGAGGGCAATGGCCCTATCATGGACGTTAACTAGGCCGAGACCACCGTTGTCCTTGGGGAGGGTAAGAGATACGTATCTGATCTTCAGTAACATACCAGCGGTGACGAAGTACCCCAGGGCTGCCATAATGCTACGAGCCAAGGGTTTCGGAATGGGTAGCGTTTGGGCGACATGCGGTATGCGGGACGCAAGGTATACATTGGCATAATACGCCCGCTGAACGATGTTGAGGGATCGCAAGCGCTGATTTGCAATTCCGGCCCTAATTTTTTTAAGAAGGCGTCGATAATTGAGCGTCGTCGCGCGTCGCATGTCGTTCATGAAATCTAAGCCCAAGCAGCGGACAGTATCACTGAAGCGTAAGGGGGCAATGTGTTCCTGCGGTAGCCCAATCCCGATGCTCAAGGCGACAGACTTGGCAACGTTGATTTGGCTACCAGAAGCTGTACCGTAGGTTGCAATCCAGTCCAAAGCCGCGGTCATATCGTCAGCTCCACGTATGACGATCATCAAATCATCCGCATATGCGGTGCAGCGATAGATGGAGCCGCCGAACTGTATCCCAGTGAGCCTGTCTCGGAGACCACACAACAAGGGTTCTAAGGCCAATGCAAATAACAATGTTGATAATGGACATCCCTGTCGTACTGATCGGCGGATCGGCATGGGTGCCGTCAGTCTTCCATTAACAAGAACTCGAGAAGTAGCCCCATGCAGAAGGCGTGTCAACACTGTGATAAAGGGGTCGGGGTATTCCATGCGCCGTAGAACGGCCGTGAGGAAAGTGTGGCCCACACGGTCAAAAGCCTGGCTAAAGTCGATAGACGCCAGGGCTGCCGGCAAGCGTCTCACCCGTGCAAGGGAGATGAGATCTCTGTAACGACATAACGCAGTTCTGATGTTGTTGGGTCCCCCCCAAGGACATCTGATCGCTGGACAGGACGTGCAATAGTGTGGCGCGAAGACGTTCTGATAGCAGCCTCGAGAAGATCTTGAAGTCGCTGTTCAGTAACGTTAAGGGGCGATAATCGCGGACATGATTCCGTCCCTTCGGCTTATGGATGGGGACAATCAGTCCTTCCAAGAACGGTGCAGGCAACGGTATACCCGGGGACATCAATTCCTGACAAATTTCAACCCAACACGGTACCAACAGTTGTTTAAATGCTCGATAGAACTCTAATGGTAATCCATCGATTTCTGGTGATTTATGGGGAGCACCTTTACCAATGGCGTCGAGCACTTCCTTTTCTGTCACTTCTCCCAGTAAAATCTGTACCATGTCTTGTGGAACTGTACCGTGGACATGTGCTGAAACGGTGTCTACCGTCGCCATATCAGGGAGCACTGCTGAATAAAGTTGAGCGTAATGCCCATAGAAGGCTTCTGCTATATCTGCTTGTTCTGCCACGTGTCTTCCATTATCATGTCGGTTACCAGTGCCCTACGGCGCCTCCTGCGTTCTAGGAGCACGTGGTGCATAGATGGCCTTTCTGATTGTATCATGTCTGGAGCACGCGACCGTATAACAGCGCCTTGTAAATGATGGCGTGCTAAGGAGACGAGCTGCGCTTTCGCGCGATTGACTATGATCTGCCTGTCAGGTGAGGGCTCCATAGCAAGACATTCCCGTAAGACGGTGTAATAAAAGTTTTCCGTGCTCCTCCTCCATGCCGCCGCTTCCCGGCCGTAAGCCATGAAAGTGCGCCTAAGAGAAGGCTTGGTACATTCAATCCACCAACTGAGGGTCGATCGGTAACGACCACGACGCTGTAAGGACGCGTTCCACGACTCTTCGATAGCACCTTTACTTGCCGGCTCGTCCAGATGGGCGACGTTCAGTTTCCAGGGGGGCCTACTGCGCCACACACGTGCAGGTTGGAGGGCAATTGTGCAAATATAGGCTGTGTGGTCGGTGAATGCAGTGAGTCAGAGCTCTGCTCCTCTCGTCGCCGTCCACAGGGTGCGTGTGACGTAAATCCTGTCCAACCGACTTGATGAATGACCTGTATAATGGGTGTAACCAGGAGCTGGGCCATGGATGTGGCGCCACGTGTCGATCAGGTGGAGGTCACGCACTAGCATTTCCAATTCCGCACACGGGACGTGATGTGGCTGTTGATCAGACGGAGATAATGTACAGTTAAAATCTCCTCCGATCACCATATCGTCTATGCGGTCCATAAATAGACGCGTAATACCTTCCGAAAAAAAGCCGGCCCGATCTCTCCGCCTCCCTGATCCTGAAGGGGCATATACATTGATGAGTCGGACACCGTTGACAGTTACTGCCATGGCTCTTGCACTCGGTAATTACAGTACTTCCGTAGCCGCCAAGCCGTCCCCTAGCAGGATAGCCACGCCACAATCGGTAGAAGAGGCGTGGGAGATGTGGGCGGTATATCCGTAGAAGTCAGGGTAACTAGCGACGCATACTTCTTGTAAGAGGGCCACGTCGATGTCCGCCGCATCGAGCATGCGTTGTAGCATTGTCAGTTTGTGTGGTGTCCTTATCGTATTGATATTGATGGTGGCAAGGCGAAAGGTGTGCTGCCTAGTCTCTTCACCTAGGGTAGACGCCATGGCAATCAAAAATAACCGCAAGAGATGCCGGACCCAACAAACCCGTTACAAATTATGAGTCTTTGACGCTAGGAGGGGCATCCCCAATGCCACCCCCTCCACTGTCACCCGTTCCCTCTCCAGGAAGTTCCTCAACATCGTCCGACCACAGTGGGTGCAACACGATGCTGTGTAGCTGATCGGCACCCAAATCTTTCTCACGTACGTCGTCTTTGGTACAGGTAGACGGAGCGCCATCCACCGACGCGACCTGCTGCATCTGTGGTGCAAGTTGTAACTGGGCACTCGTAGTATGGGCAAGTGAACCGTCTACACCACTTAGATCCTCAGCAGGCGCATTATCCATGCCGTCTGATGATACGTCACCCTCTTGACCGGCCGTGTGGAGGAGGCAATCGTCAGAAGGGGTCCGCCGACGTCGCTTGCGTCGTCGAGGCGAACGTTGCTTTCGAACGTGGACATCCGTATCCGAATGTGGGAGGCAATCCAGCGTCGTATCACCTTCCGCTAGGAAAGCCGCGGTCGGGACAATGTTCGCGTCCACGTCCATCGCGTTCTGAATGTGATGTTGTTGCGTCTGGATTCCGTGGGACTGTTGCTGCTGTTGTTGCTGTAGAGGGGGCGACATATGGGTTGGCATTGGGGGTCCTTCCTCTTCCTCCCTTGGTACTTCTGACGTCGATGGAAGTGTCTGATCGCCCGCTTCGTCCTCATCTATGGTGCGCATCGTCGTCTGAGCGTACGTGAGGGGCAGGATTGTCGTCCCCGTCGGGGAAGCGGAGTCTCCCACCAGTATCTGCGTAATTCTACGTTGTAAGCAGCTCGATCGAACATGGCCTTCCTGCCCACATCCGGAACAGGTACGCGGTTGACCGTCGTACATGATGATTGCACGACAGCCACCGATGTTCAAATAGGACGGCACATGTCTCTTGAGCTCAAGTTTAATTTGGCGCACACCATTGTAGACCTTGTACGTTGAGAAAGTTTGCCACTTTTCTGCAACGTGGCTGATAACATTGCCATATGGTCGGAAGGCGTCCTTGACAACTTCCTCTGGGACCTCGAAGGGGAGCTCAAAAACCCGAACAGTCCTTAGACCCATGCCTGCATGATCCACCGTCACGGTACCGATATGCCCGTCAGAATGTTTGAATCTGAGTGAGTTCGAGTATTTAGACACCACTGTCGCGCAGACCTCTGCACTGCTCATTTTCACATAAACCACGCTCGCCGTTGTAGAAAAATGTATTCCGACGACAGTCGCCGGATCTAAACGTAGATCGTCGCGTATGAACTGTTCTATTTCATAGGCTCGAGGACGCGCATGATCTGGTTGAAAAGTAATTTTGATCGTATCGTGGCACCATGTGTGTGCCATAGCCGCACTGAACGTGGAACAAATACAACTCGCGCCGCGCGAAAGTAAACACAAGCAAGCGCTCACGGTCGCACACGGCGGGGCGCAGCGGACGTCCTCGCCCCACCGCAGCCGAAAGCAGACTGACCACTCAGCTACCGGGGGCGGACAATAGACTCATGATTTCACATTATTTTACGACCATTGACAAAAAACTTGAGACAAACATTAAAATATTTTTTTTTTCACGTGGGGTATGACGTCAAGACCGATGAAGGCACCAAAGAGCGTTTCTTTTTTACGTCGATAAAAACATATTAATTTGCATTCTTTTTATTTACATCAAAAGGGGGCTGAAATGCGGACCAAAGTACATAGGAGATATCATTTTATTTGAAAGGCAAGTAGAAATCACAATACATAAAAAGAAATTGTGGTGCAAGACCGGCGGCGTGCCGGCCGAAGTGGCCGTGCGGTTAAAGGCGCTGCAGTCTGGAACCGCAAGACCGCTACGGTCGCAGGTTCGAATCCTGCCTCGGGCATGGATGTTTGTGATGTCCTTAGGTTAGTTAGGTTTAACTAGTTCTACGTTCTAGGGGACTAATGACCTCAGCAGTTGAGTCCCATAGTGCTCAGAGCCATTTAAACCACTTTTGAACCGGCGGCGTAAACGTGAAATAGAGTATCTGAATGCTACATCCTCAGTTATACATTTCTGAATACTTTAAAATTATGAATATGAATACTTAATAATTCTTATTTTCCTCCGCAAGTAATAACTCTTACTACGAACTGAAGTTCATGCAAGTGACAGGATTCAGTCCTCCTACCTGAAGACTGGAAACTGGCCGCCTTAACTACGTCATTCTACCTACTGCGAGCGATACATTTACAAAATGGTATCATATTGTCTGTGTTGTCACACCTACCATGAAAAAGAAATGATATACTGAGAAAAAGCGGCGCATTTCGTTTGCGACGGAAATGCAGATAGTCCATCTGACTTTGAATTCCACGAACGGAGTTACGAAGAACATAAGCTCATTGAAAGTGACATTATAGGCATTCTGCTAGGTATTATTAGATCTGCTTATTTTGGAGATGCCGTGCGTGGAAGTGTTGAGAATTTAAATCCTGCTAACGCAATTGTTATGAAACCTCGACACAGTGATGACAACGTTAATTAAGTGGCAACTGCTCTTGCAGAAAGCCAGTTTGCATAATTGCAAACTATGACCAGATGAATATATATAATATTTAAAGGAATAGCACCATAATGTAAAATAGAAAACTTGGTTCAGAATTTTATAGTCACACTTTTGCGTAAACAAGAGGTAATTTTAGATTGGTGCACTTCAGTGAAGAGAGTTGCTAAGAAGTGTGGATAATTTTCAATAATTCGGTACAAAATATGACATAAGTGACAAATTTTTGTTAACTCAAGTTCTAATGAGTGTGGTAGTGAATTTGAAATGTCAGTTATTGTAACAATATTGAATTTACAAACATTAAGGACGGTCTCATCTCTAATGACGTGTTTCCTCGAATTTACAATACTGTGGAGTTGATTTACATGTTCAGTGATTACCTTAGAGAACAGTGTTCTGCATTGATCTCTTGTGGTATCCAGTTTGTATAGTCAAACGCCTGTACTGCAAAGAGTTTAGAGGACCCGCAAGACAAATCCGTTATGTTGGTGGCATGCAAATCAGCGGAAACGAAATTCAGGTCGTCCAGATACTTTTGCCTGCCTGACTGCCTGACTGCCGGACCAAAAAAGAGTAGCACCCAGAAGACTTGGTCGGATGTCAATGTAACTTCACAAACATACACACTTTTGGCAGGTATCTAAATGATAAGAGTTTGTAACACCGGAAACGCAGATAAATACATTCTGCACCATCCGAAAATTTTGCCGTTTAATATCCATTGATAACTTGTACTGTAATTTTGATTCTGAACCTGTAAGCTGTATTACAGAAACTATACTCAATAAACAATCGATGTAATATATATTTATTTATGACTGTGTATAATTGATTGTAATTATAATGAAAATATTGTAAACTGCCGGGTAATAGCCAAGGGAACTTTATTTAAATGTATCGATGGGAACGACGAAATGGCAGTAGCTGTGCCGTTGTTTATCTTTGCCTATGGAGACTCTCTGTCACGTTGCGAACAGAGAGGAAGCAGCGTAGCTTGAGTAATGACAGAGTACGGAAGTGTTTGTTGGGCGTTCCCGCAGACGCAGTGTGCAGCTGTGATCGCGCCAGTGTATGCGTACCAAATTCATTAACCCTGAGTATTGACAGCCCGGTAGAAGTGAACCGGCGGTGGAAGCTGCAACTGTATCTATTGCCTGTCCTATAAGTATCCGTGACTCGGGTTTCTCATCCAGCATCAGCACCAGGGGCAGCTTAGCATTGACGTCGGCTACATTCTTCGTGGTCCGCACAGCTGTTAAGTGAAAAATTATAAACTGTTACAGGCTTTACCCAGCAACATTTCTTTTACAGAGTATGACTAACCCGAATAATAACCTACAATAGTTGAAACTTGTAGGGCTCCTGTGTTGTCATTGTCCTCAGACATTATTACCAAGCAGGGTCCCTTTCCTTTCCATGCAATCACCGAGTGCTGTAAGAATATGAAAATTGATTGACTATTTACTGCCAGTTTCGTGTGCTTGCTAATGACCAGTTTCAGTCTAAATTTTCTGTCTCAGTAACTGTTCATTCTTGTACTGCATAACGGATGTTTAAATAATGCGCAAATTTCAATATTAACTTCATTCAATTAAACTGACGTAAAATTTCACTATAAAAACTAATAACTGCAGATACAGCACAAATTAAGAGTGCAAAATTTCATTTATTCTCTGTTTAGCGTAGCGAGTGACTTCTGCTAGCTTTATATGTATTTTATCGTTGTTATATTAAAAGTAAAATCAGTTGGCTGTTCGATCAAAGTAAATTAAATTCAGTCTTCCAATAATCAAAAGTAATTTGCTTACGTTTTTCTAAATTTCGAATAACGTTACCCTGAGGTTCCTGAAATTATTTTTTTATGACGAAGTATCAGTTACATTTATTTAACCAGTAACTCCATTTAACTTTACTTTCAAAATTTAGAATTTCAGAATAAGTAACTGCAAAC
The DNA here is from genome assembly GCF_021461385.2 of Schistocerca piceifrons. Lineage (NCBI taxonomy): Eukaryota > Metazoa > Arthropoda > Insecta > Orthoptera > Acrididae > Schistocerca > Schistocerca piceifrons. Next base: position 290,709,329 of record NC_060149.1, on the reverse strand, counting down.
TCAGTAGTTTCTGATTCGTTTATTTTCTTGTATACTGTGGAAAGGAATGATAAGCTTCTGGTGCCACGCCAGGGATTATTTGCTTAAATTTCATTGCCATTACTTTTCTTAAGATTCTGGAGACTCATTACCCTAGTGGGTTAGCGATCGTTTAATTATCCCCTTTTCAGCTAATCAGTGTTTTCTATGTATTATGAGTAAGTTTTGTAGTAAATATTACGTGGTAACCTTTTCCCGTGTGTGGTTCGTGAGCGACTGCAGTATGTTCCAACCATTTCAAAATCATCATCAGTATTTAGATTTAGAATAGATTTTTTCTTCAGAAGGGTCTGTTGTACACTTTCCTCCAACTAATCGGTGTTATTTTCCTTCGGTAACGATTGCCCTACGCACTGTAAAATTTCATTAGGCATATGCCATCACGGTCAGTTATATCGCAATACAGTAGGCCGATTAGGAACGGGGAGGTTACAAGTTGCTGTTCACTGTGACTGGTAGAACGGTCGCCAGAGAGGATACGCTTTGTTTGTATTTACTGTTGTTACCAGGCCTTGGACGTGAAAAGAGTTAGATATTGAGGGATCATGGTAAAGGATACGGAGATGATGCGTAGTGCTGAGAGACAGCGGGGTCAGGTGTTGACATAGTTTGAAAGGGGCCTCACTGTGGGTCTGTTTTTCGATAGCTGGTATCCAGATCTGTGACGGATTCGTATGTGACAGCGGCACAGCCCTACGTCACGATCTTCCTGTGTCCTCCTGTGTTACCTCTCATGCGACACTGTCGTGGTACCATATTTAAACAGGACAGCGCTGCTCTGCGGATGACATTTGTCTATTTGAACTGCCAGTGTAATGTTGAGGTTCTCCTGTTGCCAGAAAAATAACGAAATATGTCCCTAATAGACCATCCGTAAGACCAGCTTGGGCGTCTACTCTGTCACAGTGCCAGTACCCACATTATGAGGAACCAGCAATATCATTTGCAGGGCAGCTTGCCTCAGGAGAGATTACAGCAGCATTATTACACGCTTTTCAAGCACATTAACGCATGCACCGAAGTCAGAGGGGTTGGGACATCATACTGATAGGAGCACTCATATTTCCAAGATGTTTGAAATTTAACAAGATATTGTAATCACTGTAATAACATAGCATAAACTTTCAGTCTCTGAAGTTTCATTAGAGTCTTCCTCTCTTTCTGGGTGCCTCACTTTTTGGGCAGGCAGTGTATCAGATATATGATACAAACTCTACATGCTCAGAGGACACTGTAAAACGAGAACAAGCCGAATGAGGTAGTGCAGTTGTTAAGACACTGAATTGATATTCGGGAGGATAGAGTTTCTTCTGTCTGCCCATCCTTCTTTAGGTTTTCTGTAGTTTTTATGAATCCTTTCAGGCAAGTGCCTGAATGGTTCCTCAATTTGTCCATAGCCGACCACCTGGTACATCCTTATATAACAAACTTACATATTCTGCGTCTATGTATAGTAGAACTACTTATTTTTTGTATTATGATAATGAATACCATTTCATTGTGAGATGATTCTTGGATTAATGAAAGAATAAAATGAAGTGAGACTGAATGGACATTACCCATGCGAATCATTATGATTTGCTTTGTATGCAAAATATCGCACATAGCTGTACCTTCCCTTTGAACATATCACAACTCTTATGGGCGTAAATTATTTAAACATACAGTGTATCGTGTGGGAATTATCAAACGAAATATCAGACATAATCCTACGGCCATTATAATATTAAATGGTCGTAAAATTCCCGCAGGTGTCAGGGATCAACCGAATGATATTGTCTCCGATATTTGTTAACATTAACAAAGCCGAGTGCACTTGGGTACAGTTTAAACTTGCA